>NC_073691.1:84020015-84126008 GCF_029784155.1 Uranotaenia lowii
TTTCATAATTTTTGCATAATGAATGACGCGTTTAGTGCGGACTTTCTTTTTGCAAGAAACAAACTCAAAAGGACTTCATCTAAAACCTGATTATAAGATAATATGTGCAAATATTGACAAGCTGGTTGGATTATTAGATTTTTTTATTTAAATTCATAAGTTATACGTTAGGTAATTATAGAGGAAGAATAATATAATCGATTTATTTCTAATTTATTTCAAAATTGTTGACTAGAATGATATTATCAATATTGAGAATTCTTCAATGTTATCGCTGACTTCAAGATCTTCCCAATACTGTCGTTTGTCTTCCGGCATCAAAGGACAGAGTTTCTTAATAATATGTTCCTTTTTTGACTTTTCGATACCTCTATCCAAGCTATTGAATAAAAGAGTTGATTGAAGACTGAATGTTGGCTTTTGTATTTCCTTCAATGCGATTGAGTAAATTGTTTAACTTTCCAGAATTCTCCTCCAAAACGTGTCTTGTAGCTGAAATCGAAACATCCTCGCGTGAATCGGACCTGTTTCACGTCGCACAGTTTCGGGCGAGATTTCAGTTTGCTCAGAACAGATTGTTTCATCTGAATGCTGGGTTGAAAGAAGTAGCTGCGTTCCGTTCGCGGATAACCTATTGAAGAATACGCTTCGTTAGTCCAGGCACCTGTTCTATTACCGGATTATCCTCAGGCTCACTCTCGCTCATGCTACCGCACTCAGCTATTAACTCTTTTTTTGGTTCAGATACAGCTCCACGAGCCGTGAATATTTAACTGATTGTGAAAGAAAATATCTGGAAATGGTTTGTCGCATGCTACGATGGATGTACGTCATTTGGTCTTGGAAACAGTGAAAAATAATAGCTGTTTCCACAACAAAATGACGTTGGTAACATAACTTCCATTGATAAACCTTTTTCCACAAATTATGTATTTGGCCATGTTTTGTCACCGTTTAAACTCATAGTGTACAGATTTGATCATTGAAATTTACTCGGAGGCTCAATAAAAAAACGTTTTTGCAAAAAGCTCCGTACTGAAAATTTTACCCGCTGGCGCATACGTCAGATTGCCAGATTACGGCAGTTACGGTTTCGGTCAGATAAGAGTAATTAATGATGGTGTTTGGTATGAATTATTCAGTACTTAATTTACGAATTTTCGTTATTTTTGAATCAAACGCGATTCAAGCGATGATTGATTTTAAAACAAAAATGAGGCTTCCTTTTTTGAGATAACAAAAAAGCTTGGCTTCCGATTTCACACAGGTCAAAAAGTCAAACCTTCCTTCATGACATGACAAAACCAATCCACTGTTGGTCAGGCCGGGTACAAATTGGACACGCAGGATTTCGATCCTCTGCCGGAAAACCTTCGGTATATTTTCCCCATCCATTGTCTGAGCTAACAAGATTTGCGCGACACCCGCCGGCTTTCGGACCAAAACCGAAGCTAGAAAAACAAATACGCCGCTCAATATTTGTAAACTATCTATTTTTCTCCCGTAGGAATGTTACCACCACTTTCGGGCCAGGATGTTCGCCGGAGGATCTGATTCTCCTCCTCAACAGGAGGGCCCATAAATAGATCAGCCCGTAAGCCCTCCCCAAAAAAAATCTGAGCCCAGGCAACGCAAAAGTTTAACCCTTTAAGCCGAACCCGGGCAGCGACTTAAGCCTAAAAGAAAGGGTTAAACATTGACCCTTTTATGGCCATCGATGGCAAGTGGCCTGTTGTAGGACTCTATTTTTCCCAAAACCTGCTCCCGGTGAGCCAAAGTTGTAGGATACTAATTGAAATTTAACTTCTAAATCGGGTAACGTTAGGAATTGGCAGAACCAAATGGATGGTAAATTCGCAAAATGCTTTACGACATTTGCACCTGAAAACGAGCAGAGAATGAAGGATAAAGAAAAGTCACAGCAATTACAGCAAACGATTTATGACCTCTGTCATGGAAGCTGCTTAACGAAATCATATTTGCTGGACACTCCCTCAGGAAAAAAATCTTTTGTCAGATGGAAGTATATCTTCCAATCTTTGAGAATCTCGATTCAACAAATCGAAACTTCAAAATTTCAAAAATTGTCAAAATTGTCAAAATTGTCAAAATTATCAAAATTGTCAAAATTGTCAAAATTGTCAAAATTGTCAAAATTGTCAAAATTGTCAAAATTGTCAAAATTGTCAAAATTGTCAAAATTGTCAAAATTGTCAAAATTGTCAAAATTGTCACAATTGTCAAAATTGTCAAAATCGTCAAAATTGTCAAAAGGGTCAAAATTGTCAAAATTGTGAAAATTGTCAAAATTGTCAAAATTGTCAAAATTGTCAAAATTGTCAAAATTGTCAAAATTGTCAAAATTGTCAAAATTGTCAAAATTGTCAAAATTGTCAAAATTGTCAAAATTGTCAAAATTGTCAAAATTGTCAAAATTGTCAAAATTGTCAAAATTGTCAAAATTGTCAAAATTGTCAAAATTGTCAAAATTGTCAAAATTGTCAAAATTGTCAAAATTGTCAAAATTGTCAAAATTGTCAAAATTGTCAAAATTGTCGAAATTGTCAAAATTGTCAAAATTGTCAAAATTGTCAAAATTGTAGATTGTCGATTGTCGATTTTTTATTGCCAATTGTCGATTGTCGATTTTTGACTGTCGATTTTTGATTGTCGATTTTTGATTGTCAACTTACAATTGTTCATTGGGCATGCTAGTGATTTCTTGATCTATTTTCGAATTCTTATTCTTTATTCTTGGACAAGTGAGACATTTATGTAGCAAAAGGAATACATTTTAGATTGTATTCCTTGGCGCAAAGTGTTAATATCCATGCTTGTCCAACCGTATTATTAGTTAATAAACTTTCCTTTTGTACTGCCATTAAATGTTTGCTAGTGCAGGGACATAAAAAAGGAAAGTTAATAAAAGTTTTCCTGCCCTCAACGACGACGACGGAGTCTAGGCGCTCCAGAAAGCTTACTGACCACATCAGTTCCGGTGAATTTATGACCGCAGAACGTGACCAGATAAAGTCGCTCCCGCCACCCCCCGTGACCTCTTAATTGCTTTTCGTCTTTCTTCCGGGCGAGGCTAGATGAGCGACTAACCACTTCATTGCCGGAAAGTCGTTCTAGTCTTGTGCTTTCTAGATAGTTATGAGGAAACGGGAGAAAAACTACAACTGTTCTTCTTCATGCACCTCCGAAAATTTTAGGAATTTCGTTCAGAGGAAGGAAATTTTCCCAGAATAATCTTATAGACATGCAGTGTAGACTTGTTTTAGAAATGCAAACCCCAAGAAAACGGACAATTTATTCCCAATAGTATGGTAAACGTTGCTATTTGTTCCTGATTTTCAATAATAAGAAAAATTACACGGAAATGAAGTATAAAAGATTATCAAGTGATGAAAAACAGTGGTCTAAGATAAGAACCCTCTGGAACATCTCTAGGAACAACGATAAAAACGAGGAATTTTCAATTTGTCGAGTACGAGTATCAGTTTTTTAACTATACGCGGAAAATCGGTCCCATAATTGTCCATTTACCCCAAGCAAAATAGTCGTAATGACAAAGTGTGTACTAAACAACAACCGGGCAACAATCGCGCCACACAAAGAATAACGCAAAGAAAATGCATCAACTTTATTATTGATGAGTTACGACCATAAACACAACGGGTGGCCATTTTATCTTCGCTCACGCCACTCACGGCCTACCCAACTTCGACTCTGCTTCTCCCCATTCCTCCATCAGAGAATCTGATTCAGCCACCGACCGCAACAACCCCTTGTCGTAAGCCGAAACAACAAAACAACAAAAGCGTAACACTTGAGATAGAAATGAAGAGGGAACAAAATCGGGCTATAGTAGGCCTAGGAGGTACTCCTCATTCTAAACTCATTCGTTTGGGCGCACATTCATAAAAAACGATAAATTGTGACAGCTGAACGATATTAATTCACATTTGCCCTCGTGTCGCCGTCCGCCGTTTTCTATCTTCTTATCATCGGCATGATGATGATGGTCGATCGCGATAGATAGGCAGACGAATGAATGGAGTGGAATAAATTAATCGATACACAATGCTTTCCGCCATCGTCAATAATGTCGTCTAATAGATACGCGTCCCCACTAGAAAAGCTGGGAAACGCGAGAAGACGCCAAATATTAACGGCCTTGTGGTCCAAACTGTGTCGCCATATTAGAGCCCAATTTAAAAAGTTAGTGCCTACAACAGAAGATTGTCACCCAAGATCATCTTCATCTCCCGAACGAACGTAGAAGGTAATTCGAGCCTTCGCTATAGTTGGTTTGCTTTGGCACACTCGCCGATTTTAAGAGCACTGCCGGTCAAAAGTATTTTTTTTCTCTCTCGAAAAGGCATCGTGAACTTCAAGAATGCTTTTTAAACATTCTACACAAAAATTTTGTGTTCAGTCCTCTTCTGTTCCCTTAGTAAGGTTGTGGTACTAATAACCTTGGTTGACAGACTTCTAGATCATGTAGTTGTAGTCGAATTTCAGCGCCAGTAAAGTCGTCTGATGAGATTATTTGAGAATCATTCGAGTACTTCCGGTTTACCGGCCAATGCGTTTAGCAAAGTAAGAAGATCTCGAACCTTTGGAAAAAGGTGAGGCCGTCCAAGTCGCTGCAACTCACACCTTCAGATGCACTGGCTGGTTTGGTAGACCTCGAAATCACGCCAAAAACTTTTGGTCCTTCGAGCCGGATCTGTAACTAACGATTCGTGAGTCGAGGAGTCTTACAACGAGACGCTCCTCAAGACCCTTCTGGAAGATATCCAAGAAAATCAACCAGTGTTCATCCTAGTAGCAAAACCAACGCTCACCGAAACTACTCAGAGGTCAAATCAGTGTACGGTCACCTTCGACGATCTCTGTGAAGCGTGGTCACCTTTTAAGGCCTTGTTCCAAGACTACCTGTATTTAACCACCTCGAGAACTTTTTCAAAGGGAATGCAGCGTGATCGGTGAAACCGTCTGAAGTCACAACGTTTTCCGATGGTTTAACCGATCACGCTGATCTTGAGAGTCCATATGAGAACATCGAAGAATCTACAAAAGATGATAAATGCTCAAAGAACGTCAACCAACAAGAGAAGCTCAACCAGCTCTTGTTTAAAATGTAATAGTTATCGAATTTTAAAGGCAGTGGTCTTGGAGAGCGGCGAAACCATGACACATGATGTATTGTTGATGCCAACCAACCATCTGAATGTGTATAACCTAAATTTTCGTGCACAGTATTAAAAGCATCAAACTCCACGTGAAATTTCTGCTGCGGCCGCCATTGAAACGTGGAGTGCTCAAATTTGACCACGTTCGTCACCACGCTCATTTTGGTAGTTTCGAATAGCCAGGCCCAAAGAAATTCTCGGAGCGTTCCAAGATTTGCAACGTGCTTATGATACATACACAGCCAGCATCCCCGTCAATAGTAATAATACATTCACTGTTCATCTTATCTTGGCATGGGCTTGCGATATAGCTCATTTGCCAAGTCAGTTGCTTCCTGAGCCGACGGCCGTGAGTTCGAGCCCAAGAGTAAACATCGAACACAGTTGTACCGGATAAGTTTTTGGCAAAACGGCTATAATTGAAACAAAAAAATCTTATATTGGCCAGGCCCACTGTGCAGTATTGGACGCAGAGACGACTGTAACCAAGAGAGGAAGAAACTATTTTTTTTTTCATTTTCTTAACATGTCCTCCTTGTCTTTGACTGTCTTCTTGCTCTTCCGATGATCTCACTTCATCATTGCTCAGTACTGCTCCACCGGGCGCTGCTCCAGATAGTTCGGCGGGTTCATGTCCTTTGTAACAAAATGGACAAAATTAGCCTCATACCACTCCAGCGCACTTTTAGAATAGTGGCATGACGCCAAATCAGGCCAAAATAGCAGAGCTTCGTCGTGCTGCTATAAAAATGGCAAAAGGCTTTTCTCGAGGCACTCAGATTTGTAGATCTCGCCATTTACTGTTCCCTTTGTCACGGAAGGCTCACTCCTCAGTCCGGAAGAGCAGATGTTTGGAGGCGAACTTAGAAATTTTCTCCTTCTTAAATTTGTCGTCCACATCGAACTTGCTCTTGCCGGTGAAAAACTCCAACACCGGAATTTGCTTAAAATCGGCTTTTATATACGTTTCGTCGTCCATCACACAGCAGCCATATTTTGTCAGCATCTTCTCGTAGTGCTTCCGTGCCCGAGTTTCAGCCGTCGATTGTTGCCGCTTATCGCGTTTTGGGAAGTTCTGTACCTTGTATGTATGTAGTCCAGCTCTCTTCTCTGCATTCTGGACGTTGCTCTGCGACTTGCCGATCTTTTTAGCCAAATCATGGCTTGAGACGTTGAGATTTGCTTTAATTATCCGCTTCACCTTTCCCTCCGTCTTTTTGTTCTCCGGTCCTGGTTTTTTCCCAACTCCGTCAATCACTCCTGGAACCGCTTCAACACTCTGGTGAATGTTCAACATTTTCCCAACTGCCGGTGCGACAGGTCAGGAAATTCCAGGTGTTTGGAAAGAATTAGTCCTCTCGACTCGCATTGGTTCACCTCCATTTTCGTTGAAACGAAAAACACGACTTCGAGGTTGACAGTATGTAAACAATACACATCAATGAGAAAGTGTGCAAAATTTGGTTGATTTTTACTTAAGGATAAAAAAGTTATGCCCTGTTGAATGTGTCGCAATAATTTCGTATTCGCCCTTTATTGACCTCGGTTACAACGCCATTATTCGCTCTTGAAATACTTGATTGTAAAAAAAATAGTTTTTACCGAAATATTATAAAATTTCAAAGTTTTAAAATCAATAAAACACTGAATGGGCATCCCAAGCAACCAAAAGTCTCGTTAAAAAGGTCGAACACAGCTTAATCAGCATAATCAATGTGCTGAAGTTCCTTTTATTCAGCCCAAAATTTAAGTTCTTATTGAAACTTTGAAGTCCCATTACAGATTTGAACGGCCTTCTATTCAGCCCACAAGTAAACGTTAAATCAGCGAAAACAAAAAAAAAATTCCTCTCCTTTGGTCACCACCAGCCCATGTGGTGGTGCTGCCGATTAGTTGACATCCATCTTTATTCCTCCCATCACCTCCCTCAATACTTAATTGCTTTATTTTTAACTTTGTTCGATACATGCCAGCACGCACGCCAGTTCTGCTGCACAATTATTTGATTCGCTTACTCAAGCAATCAAACAACCTAATGGAAAAATTAGTCCTGGTACTAGATTTGAACCCGATCCTCCGAGATGATAGCCGAACACGCTGTCACGACGCCACGCCTAGATGTTGCCTTACCGGCAGCGAAAATTCGAAGTGGTTATAAGTTTCCTAGAATACCCGCAAGGGCAGCCAGCGGCCAGCAGCAAAGACGTATGTTGATTAATTCTAAGAAACATTACGAAACGGCGTATAAATCAATCAACCGTTAAAATAATATCAGTTTAAAAAAAAATAAATTCCATGTTTATAACTGTTAAGCATAAGATTATACAAATTCTAGATTTTATCTTGATATTTAATTAATGAATTGCTTCAAGTGACTTTCAATGTGTGATAAATTCGTGGTAAGTAAGTACAGTTGGACGAAATTTTATAAAATCAAGGTATTTACTCTTTTCAAAAACAATCATTTGTGAGATAGCTTTAAGTTCTTCTGAGTTGAAGTTTCAATATAAATTATACATTTCAACAATTTTCAGGCTCCAAAAAATGATTTATTTATTATATGCCCTTTTGCGATGTTCGTTCACATTACATATTCATGAAATGGCGGACATGTCTCAAAAAAAGGCTATTTGAGGAACATTTTGGAACTTCGATTCCATAGAAGGCTTTTAGAGACCCAATTTGTAACTTTTATTCTGAATGGTCCGATTGACATGTCACAAAAAAGGCTATTTGAGGAACTTCTTGGAACTTGAAGTTCACAGAAGGCTTTTTGAGGACCTTCTTGAAACTTGAAGTTCACAGAATGCTATTTGAGACCTAATTTGTAACTTTTATACTGTGTGGATGCGATTGACATGTCACAAAATAGGGTAATTGAGGAACTTCTTGGAACTTGAAGTCCACAAAAGGCTATTTGAGACCTAATTTGTAACTTTTATACTGTATGGATGCGATTGAAATGTCACAAAAAAAGCTATTTGAGGAACTTTTTGGAACTTCAAGTCCATAGAAGGCTATTTGAGGAACCTTTTGTAACTTTCATGCTCACATTCGAGAAAATTCGGTACCAATTCCCTTTGAAACCTTTATTCAGCGCAATTCGAACTTTGGAGGAACGAGTTTAAGTAGATATGAGACTTTTGGTTGCTTGGGATATGTGATTAAAAACAGTAAATAATGGAATGAAAACTTAGCCGAATTGTTTGACTGGTTAGATTGGTCCACACGATTCCTCAAAATAATTTCTAACATATATTCTATTGCAGCTCAGCAGATGCGAGGAACGGTCTTCGTTTGAAATTAATTGGTTTTAATATTAAATTGGTTTTTCGTTTCTACAGGAACGCCTCTCCAAAAATATTGTTTCACCTTTATTTTGTTGGTGGAATTTGTTTCTCGACACTGTTAATCATTTCAACAATTCAATCTCGTTCGTACATAAAATTGACACCGGTCCTTGTTAGGCAAAATATTTTCACTACATTCGGTTCAGTTTGCTGCAATCAATGATCAAAACAATTCCCACAACAATCTTTGAAACATCAAATAAATTTCTTTCTTTTTGAGAAAATTTTCCGCAGCACAAAAAACGCGTGTTGACACTCCAGCACACGCCTACTCTTCGTGTTTCAAACATCGACTCAGAGAACTCCAAGAACTCCAAATTGCGGATTCAAGTCCTGTCGGTGAGCCGTTGTTACTTTTTCGAGAAATTCTTTTTTGATATCTCATGTTTCTCTAACACATTTATTTTATGTTTTAGAAAAGAACGACCGGTGGTGTAGCGATTTGTTTCTCCCCTCCAGTTGTGATGATAAGGCTTGGGACCCTTGTTAGAGCTTTACGCATCACTAAGCAAATGAATTTGTCCACCATTGAAATCCGGAATCGCTCCGAAAACGCGATCATTTCTTCCTTTTCCCCATCTCGAGTCGCTCAGGGAGACAAGTTAGCTTGCTTGTTTACGAGCCAGTCGATTTCATTCAAAATTATAAAACCCGTCATTTTATAACCAATTAGAATGGGATTATTCCCCCAGGTTCGAGTGTTTGGTAGGAGAAAGAGAAAGAAGACCAAAGGAAGGATTGGAGCATCGGTCGGGTGTATCATCGATTGATCGTCATCAGATCGTGTAATGACGCGGTGTCAACAGGCATTTGTTTGGTATTTGTTGAATCCCCCCAAAAAAGTCGCCATCATCAGGCGTCCGGTGTTTGGACGCTCGCTATAGGGGTTTGACACTCTGCTTTTTTTCCTTTCGAAAGACTGGCAGAGCGTTTTTTTTTTGTCTCTTCTCGTGTCGTTTGTTGGTTCCGGAGATTCCACTTGATATGCCCCATTCACATCTTCGAGCCCGCTGGGTCGCTCAGGTTAAACAGATCGTTATCGGACAAATCGATTTTCGGATCGAACAACCTCGGAGCCACTAAACTGAATAGGAGGAGGACGATACATGTGTATGCCAGAAGAGGCTCCTAGCGAAACATCTTTATGGGGCTACAAGCCATTAAGCGGGATCATCTGGCGATCGCAGATAAGAACCAATTAGTTAATTAAAATGGAACGAGTGTTGTGGTCGACCGGAATGAGTTTAATGGGACGAATAGTAGGTAGTAATACAATCTTCTATCGATTTCCACGATTATCTATGCATATTTTTTATATTTCGTTTTCCCAGAATGACGCGATCGAAGTTTCCAGGAGATTTTTTCGTATTAACAAATATTTTGTATAACTTTTGCCAAACTATTAGGGCATCAAGAAAATAGTACTCCTGAAAAATTTGAAGGCTATCATTTTACTTGATTTTTGAGAACCACAAGCTAGTTAGTAATTATGTATATTGAACCATCTATTCAATGTCGTTTAATCGGGGCTTGCGATATATTTAGCTCAGTTGGCAAGTCAGTTGCTTTCTGAGCCGATGAGTAAAGTAATGAGTAAACATCGAACACAGTGGTACCGGATAGATTTTTCAATAAATGTCCACCAACTGCAACCTTGATATAAAGTCGCGAATGCTATAAAGACAAAACGACCATAATAACTATAAACGACTATAAAAAATGCGCAGCTGTAAGAAATTTCCGGAATCAGAGATAACCAGTGCCTTAAGTGCCAAAATCATTAAGTGATTTTTAGCTCATTGTTATCAATTTTTAAAGGTTTTGTTCACCTAAGAAATATTTTTTGAGGCTTAGTTGTAAGTTAAAAGCTCTAGGTATTGAGCAGTTATCAGTTTTTGAACACTGGTAAAACATTAACGAATTAAAACCAATATAATCAGTTGAAAAATCAAACCAAAACTGTTGTGCTGATATCAAAGCATTTATTACCTTTGTTGGAAAAAATCGGAAAAATCTTTTGCTTCAAAAGCCACCATAAGAACAATAAGAATTTAGTTTTAAAGTTTGACGTGCTTTTTTCACAGGATGAAGAAAATAGACTGTCTTGATTGAGGGAAAAATGGGATGAAATACCAATAAAATTCCATGATAACGTCATAACTGCTATCAACTAGGTCCATGCGCAGTACTATGAAGAGGGTGATCGGCGTTTACCATCCCCCCCCCCCCCCCCCCTTCCCCACCTCAAGGGACAAAAACCCGTTAAAAAATACCCGCAAATGTTCGAATTTCTATAAAAACTTTGAACTTTTCTCAGTAGATGTGCTTTTAATTTTTCTAAATTATCCCTTCGTGGTAGTGTTTATTCAACAAAAAAGATTATATATCAGTTAAAGGTCTAATATAGAAAAAAAGTTGGTCCACGAATCTCAAGCAGCTGTAACTCGCAATTACCTGGACCGAATTTAACCAAATAACTTTAGTTGAGTTGCTCAGAGTGTTGATTTTGAATTTGCTATTAATGAAATGTAGGGCCATTTTTTCTATTTGTCACTAATTTCTTTCATATGCCTAAATTAACATGAACAAATGGTAATAAATTTTGTATTTTCTTTAAATTCAGAGCTTCTTAATACTTTATTATATTTTGAATTTTAATGAAATGACATTTATAAAAGTCATACAGGGGGGTGAACATGGTACTAAGACTGAATTACTTGAAATATTTTCCTGCTGTCGTCATACATCTATTGCCTTCACCACACAGTTTCTTTTTTATTTGCACAGATAGAAGAAAACAATAAAAAAAAACCTTAAACTATAAACGTACGGAATCATGTGATTTTAAATTTTCGTTAATGTTTAGAAATTCCTACTATGGTTAATGAACAAACAGATCTAGGTCTTTCTCAGAAGTGAATTGCCTTAAAAAAAATTAGTCAAATTCTCTACTGGAGTGTTCAGTTTTCCAGTAGGCGCTTAAGAAACGTATGACTTCAATTGACATACTAGCTTTTTCTGTGGACTAACTTTCTATTTTTTTTTTAGTCTTAAGGTCACCAATATAACCAAGGCCGGATTAAGGGAGGGGGGCAATAGGAGCAATGTCCCTGATCCTCCGACTCAGGGGCCCCCGAGGGATAGAAAGTTTTAACATTAGTCTAATCATACTAATTAAATTTCTACAAATCTATGGAAAGAAATCAAAACTAGAAAATCGTAATGAAAACTTGAAATATAACAACTGAAGGAACCTCCGTGAAATAATATCTAGAACAGTTTTTCCCTAGAGTAAGCAGTAAATGAGTTCTCCCGCGTTTTGCGGGCTGAGAATATCAAAATTTTGGTATTTAATTTCAAAAACTTCAATCCAAAATCTGGACAAAAGTAATAGGAACCGAAAAATATCATTATTCGAAAAAAAAAATTAAGTAGAAAATGAAGAAAATCACAAAAATTTTTAATTATTTTTTATCGAAAAATATCAGTTAGGATATTCAGTAAAGAACACGAAAAATTAAGAAAACCCTCTCCTCATTTTCATTACATAACAGGTGTTAAATAAAAAATGAGAATGTTTTCAATACCTTTCAGTAACTCAAATAAAGAGCGTAAAATTTTCTTTCTCCAAGAAAATTGCTCTTTGGGCTCCCTAAAAACAGTAGGCGTGGTTGGTTTTGCTAGTTTGAATTTAGTCGAAGCAAAGATGGCGTCGAAACAGCACGTGCTACGCGAACGCATTGTACGGTTCTACGAAACGCATTTCCAGCAAGGAAAAAACTTCACGGTGGCACATTTTAAGAAAGAAAATGTACCTGTCAGTACGGTATATTGTATCCTGGGTTCCCTGAACGTAGAGCGGAAGGTCGGAAGTGGTCGTCCTGTGACGATAATGACGAAGCAGAGGAAGACATCGTTAAAGAAGCTGTTTGACAACAAGGACGCTACCAGCCTGCGTGACGCCGGTCGGAAATATGGCTGCTCCCACGTATTGATCCATCGTACCCTCAAGATGGAAGGAATCGTCTGCAGGAAGAAAACGAGGTCACCGGAGTACACGGAGGAGCAGATTGAGACGGTTAAATCACAGTGTCGGTGGATGACCAAAAAATACCGCGGAACGTCATTCGTTCTGGATGACGAAAGCTAACCCAACAAACTTGCCCCAGTGCCGCCCAATAGAGGATTTCTTTGGTCACTCAGTGCCCTAGTGTATAAAAACAATAGGAGGGCCAAGGACACGAAGCAACTGACTACAAGAATCCGGAATTGTATCCGGAAAATGGACGTAAGTGCCGTACAACGTTCTTGTGAGAGCATCGCGACAAAGTTGCGTCGAACATCAGATCACGGCCCTTACTCAAACATTCACTGACATTTTTTTGAAGAAAATACATTATGTTATTAATAAAAAATACTGAAATCGATGAAAAAAAATAACAATTTTTTTATATGTGATTGAAAAAATTCTCATTTTTTATTTAACACCCGTTATTAACGTCTTGCACAATAATAATGTTTATTAATACGTTAACTTTCCAAGTAATGGTAACTTACTGCACTAAAACAGCAGCTAGTTTCGCCAAAACTGGCTCACAGTGCTAAGAGAGAACAGAGAAGCTCTCTCGTTAGTGCTTATGGTTTCTTGGGTTAAACTTTTTCATTTTTTGCCAGGAATTTTATAAATATGCAATTTATGAATATTTTCACGTTTACTTAATTTAACTAAAAGTCTATATGATAAACATTTCAGAATATTACCCTGGAAATATCAGGGTTAGAACCGGGTATTACTATAACTTTTCACTTTCCAATCATTATTTTTTAAAATTCCGTTGGTTCATAAGTTCTAAATCCTTTTCCTTCCCTTTTTTTGAAAATAAAATCTGTAAAGGAACTGTAGTTGCTTTAATTGGATCAATCGACAGTACTGACAGTACAGTCTTTATAGAATTTATATCCTAATTTTTGTCTTAGACTTGAAATTTAAATTGAATCATTTTCAACTGATTTTTCTTAAATTTTATCCTCTACTGAAGAAAATTTCCTCCTGAATTCAGCATATCATTTTCCAAATGATCATTCTCGAATTAGTTTTGTCTTAAAAACGATCTCATGCTAATATCATTGAGTGATTCTCTTAACAAAAATATTCATATATTTCAAATCTGATCTATTTTCCAGATTCAACTCATTGAGATTTTTTAAGTCTTGTATTGTTTCTTCAGTTACTGAAGTTTAGTTCCATGAATTTTCTGAATTTTGAGAGCTCAGGATCTTTGTTTAAGATGTTTAAGATGGTTGAAACTTGAAATTCAAGAACAAATCAAACTAATAAAATTAAGCTTTAGAAACTTCATACTTCAGATACTGATTTTGAGAATCTTATTTTGACTAGATTTATATTTTTATGTTGTTTTCTATTATTTTCGGAAATTGAAAAATCAAAACCAGAAATTTCAACGAGAATTGTGTTTCAAAATCAAAAATAATAATACGAAATTTCCAAATCATAATTCAGTAAAATACTCCAATGTAGAATTTAATCACCCTTAGTTATGTTTGTTGATTAGTTCATCGGCTTTATCGTTGAAAAGTGAAGTTATACAGAAAAATAAAAAAATATAAGAGTTTTACAATCAGTTTGGAATTCATAGCAATATTTCCTAACACTCATCTCAAATGTTTGCTTCTTCAAACTTATAGTCGCAAAATGAGAATCATTAAAATTTGTTTTGAGATAGCGCTGAAATGAGTATAAATATAGTGAAAATTTGTTAAAAGTTTTTATTATTTTTTTCTTATTTCATATTTTTCGAGATACAATTGATTTTGATCAGTGAAATTCAAGGGAAGGAGGAAGAATAGTGTTCAGCTTATATTGTAGACTCATCTGCGACTCACCCCCTCCCCCGCCACCTCACTCTTCCTTTGGCTGTCTCAAAATGATCGTTTTTTCACCAGATATTAGCTCTCTTTTATATTGACTGTACTTTGAAAATTTGGAAAATCACCCCCCTAGGGTCGCGCCTGGTTTTCAAGCATATCAAATTATCAATGCTTGCCATGACTTGCTTTCTGTGACTTGAAAAGGGACATTTTGTTGCAACCGAGAACGTCAACTAGGAAATTTACGTGAAAGTGTGTCTTCAAAAGCGTTTGTTGCCTTTCCTGAAGAAACATGACTTGTGCTATTTTGGCCGTATTCCACATTCTGCCATCATGGAAAAAATGTCATGGAATGGTATACCGCCAACAACATTCAGGTTGTGCCGAGAATAAAAACCCTCCCAAAACACCAGAACTTCACCTAATTGAAAAATATTGGGCGATAGTTAAGTTGAACCTTAAGAAGACCCAAAAAATTGTAAGCAGCGAGAAGCTTTTCAGAAGATTCAAATTCAAAGTAAATTGGCGTTCTGCGGCGAAAAAAGTGGACTGAAAAAATCTGATGAGAGGCGTCAAACGAAAGTTTCGCCAATTTAGACTAGGTCGACCGGAATCTAAACTGAGTATTTTTCCGTCTTTTGCACATATTGAACTTCAAAACTAAAGGTATTTTGATATTTTTTAACAATAAATTTAGATTGACCTTTTTTTGATCCGACACCCTTAAGTGATATTTAACATTTACTATAAAAAAACAGGTGTTTAATTTCTTTCGTGAACGTTTAATCACACTTAACTTTGTTCGAAATCATAGCCTAAACTTTTAATAATTATTTGGACTAGCTCAATGAAGAACCCCTTGTTGGTAAGCTTTATTCTCTTGTGAGTGTTTTGTTTATTTCATTGAACTTTAAAAGAACATTTGAAAATTAACTATTTTGCCTTTGTGAAAACTATCAGAACCGTGGATTTTTTCAATGTAAGAAGTCGAGTTCACTTTTGCTTTTAAAAAAGAAGACGTACAGAGAACCAACTTTTTAGCTTCTCATCACAAATGAGGTGTCGAATCTATGCTACCGAACAATCATCATTGCAGGGTCCCTCGAGCACATTCACACCTCAATATGCAGTTTGATAGAACCAGCAAAAAAATCCTCGATCAACTAGAAAGTTATTGGCAAACAGCTTCATAAAACAATCTCTCGAAAAGTCAATTCGGTAAGTAACGATAGACCGTTCGATGATTGCAACACGTGAGCTCCGAGAGACTCTACGAAGACTCTTTTACAACCCTTATAAAGCCATCAACAAAATCAACATTTCGGTGGAAAAAAGTCAACTTTCACCCTCGCCCCGTTTCGAACTTTTACTTACTAGCTTTGACATTGAACATTCCAAATTGCACTCCGGCCTTAGGAAGATGAACTATCTAATCCGAAAGTCAATCGTTTTAGGAGTCCCGAGATGGGTGATGCATTCTCGGGAGAAATTTTAGCCGATTGTTTTATGACTTCATTTATGGAAGCAAGCTGCAAGTCCGTTGAAAGTCATTGGCAGTCCCGTTTTGTCTTTTACCTGCTTTTACTCAGAGCTCATAGGAAGAAAAAAAACATCTCCATTCTCGCCCAAAAGGCCAAAGCATAAAATTATCGATTTCACGCTACTAGGGACTCCGAAGCCCGGCATTCATCATCCGGGTGTCCTCCTCGTCGATTGACACCGAGCTTATGTAAATATTTATGAAGCTTCCGAGTGTTCGATCGATTCCTTCTAGTGAGGCATCTCATACCTTAGAGAGAAGTTTATCTGGAAACTTGGTTTTATGGTTTTATGGCAACCGAGAACAAACTTCGAGCCCAAAACGATTTACGGGAATGGTTTTCCGGGCCTGTGTCCTTCCATCTCAACTGACGAGGACGAAGATTTGATGGCCCGAAGATTGATAGGTTTGAACCACCTCCTTCTGCATACATACAAACAGTATTGGCCTCGTCCTGCCATAAATAAGTATGACCAAGGGGCTGGACTGAGGCTGAGGTTTGAGTTGTTAACTTTTTTCGGGAAGGAAACTTTCCTCGTTCCTGGAAGTTTCGGGCCTTTTGGGCTAGGCCTATTAAAGTCAAGGTTGAGCACTGTTTGATGGATGTCAAGATTTTTTCCATGCTTCTCTTTTATGAGCTGTTAAATTATCGTACCGATAAATTGATCATCGTGGAATCGAAGGATTTCATAGATGCTCTTCTTGAAATTCCTTCATATGGCTCGTTTAAACTTAATTTACTGCCACAAATAGTATGAAATATTCTTAGTTTGGTTAAATTTCCAAAATTAGAATTTTTTTTAAATTTTTATATTTTTTAACAAAAAGAAGTTCTTAAAAAAGGAGGCCATGGCTCGTTGGCAACGGACGAATTTTATTTTTTTCTGCCGAGGAAAATTTAATTTTTCAATATTTTATTGGTTTAATTGATTCAAAACTTTACAAAAAAATTGGAATATCGTACTTCCAAATGTATCAATCGTTAGAAGTGATCGTCAGGAAAGTAACAGTCTCCCTCGGCGGAGTAAAGACTTTGAGCATCGTTCTCTTTAGGTGCTGTGTAGAGCGGAAATTCGTCAAGAGCTGACTAGAAATTTGAATCGATCAACGACTATCAGAGCTCACAGATTGTTTGGTGAGATCGTTCCATAATAATTATTATACGTAAATTTGTGGCCTCCTTTTCTAAGAACTTATTTTTGTTAAAAAATATAAAAATTAAAAATATTCTTGTTTTGGAAATTTTACCAAACTAAGAATATTTCATGCTTTTTGTGGCAGTAAATTAAGTTTAAACGAGCCATACAATACATTTGAGTATATAAAATTTTCAAGAATAGTTTGCTGAAAAAAGGTTGTACGTTCCAGCACTATCTGGCTCAGCAAGCTTTTTCTTCCAAAACATAGTCTCTAAAATCAATTCATTCTGAATGGTTTTCAATTTTTTGTGTTTTTAAGTGTATTTTCTATTCCTGGTGGCTTTTTGTTTACTTTATGTTTTTGTGACCCACGTACGCGTGTGTGGAAACTTTTCGGAGTGCTGCGATTGAAAAAAAATCTGTGATAGTCGGGCAAACGCACGCATTCATTAGTAAGATTGAAGTAGGAAAGTGAGCTTTTAGAAAAGGGTGAAAAAATTTTGACTAAATTATACTTTTTTGTTGTTTAAATTTTGTCCCACTTAATTCGATTCGTCTATCATTTTGATTTGACAGTTATTGTTTTGTTTTTGGATCATTTATTTTTCATTTTGGTCTTGTTTGGTTTATTTAATCTAATTTTTGTGTTTTTTGTTTCCATTAAACTAGTTCATGTTTCAGTTTTCTCATATTTTTCTCTCATTTTTGAATCATATATGCATCGATGATGTTTCCTTTTCCAGTTTTTGTCACATTTTCGTTAAGGGTTTTAAATGTAGTTTTGTCTCAACTCAATTGGATCTGATCATGATTTAATTTTCGTCTCATGATTGTTTCATTTAAGTATGATTTTTAGTTAGGTTTTTTTCTAAATTATTCTGTAATTTCTTTTGAGGGTTGGCTAATTTCAATCATATCATTGTCTATCTTTTTTTTTTCAATGTTAGACTTTTTCAATGTTTAATTTTAGCTTTCTAATTTGGATTCTCATTGGTAAGGGATGGTCTAATTTTGGTAAATTTTGTCATTTTTGTCATTCTTCTCATTTTTGTCATTTTTGTCATTTTTGTCATTTTTGTCATTTTTGTCATTTTTGTCATTTTTGTCATTTTTGTCATTTTTGTCATTTTTGTCATTTTTGTCATTTTTGTCATTTTTGTCATTTTTGTCATTTTTGTCATTTTTGTCATTTTTGTCATTTTTGTCATTTTTGTCATTTTTGTCATTTTTGTCATTTTTGTCATTTTTGTCATTTTTGTCATTTTTGTCATTTTTGTCATTTTTGTCATTTTTGTCATTTTTGTCATTTTTGTCATTTTTGTCATTTTTGTCATTTTTGTCATTTTTGTCATTTTTGTCATTTTTGTCATTTTTGTCATTTTTGTCATTTTTGTCATTTTTGTCATTTTTGTCATTTTTGTCATTTTTGTCATTTTTGTCATTTTTGTCATTTTTGTCATTTTTGTCATTTTTGTCATTTTTGTCATTTTTGTCATTTTTGTCATTTTTGTCATTTTTGTCATTTTTGTCATTTTTGTCATTTTTGTCATTTTTGTCATTTTTGTCATTTTTGTCATTTTTGTCATTTTTGTCATTTTTGTCATTTTTGTCATTTTTGTCATTTTTGTCATTTTTGTCATTTTTTTCATTTTTTTCATTTTTGTCATTTTGTCATTTTTGTCATTTTTGTCATTTTTGTCATTTTTGTCATTTTTGTCATTTTTGTCATTTTTGTCATTTTTGTCATTTTTGTCATTTTTGTCATTTTTGTCATTTTTGTCATTTTTGTCATTTTTGTCATTTTTGTCATTTTTGTCATTTTTGTCATTTTTGTCATTTTTGTCATTTTTGTCATTTTTGTCATTTTTGTCATTTTTGTCATTTTTGTCATTTTTGTCATTTTTGTCATTTTTGTCATTTTTGTCATTTTTGTCATTTTTGTCATTTTTGTCATTTTTGTCATTTTTGTCATTTTTGTCATTTTTGTCATTTTTGTCATTTTTGTCATTTTTGTCATTTTTGTCATTTTTGTCATTTTTGTCATTTTTGTCATTTTTGTCATTTTTGTCATTTTTGTCATTTTTGTCATTTTTGTCATTTTTGTCATTTTTGTCATTTTTGTCATTTTTGTCATTTTTGTCATTTTTGTCATTTTTGTCATTTTTGTCATTTTTGTCATTTTTGTCATTTTTGTCATTTTTGTCATTTTTGTCATTTTTGTCATTTTTGTCATTTTTGTCATTTTTGTCATTTTTGTCATTTTTGTCATTTTTGTCATTTTTGTCATTTTTGTCATTTTTGTCATTTTTGTCATTTTTGTCATTTTTGTCATTTTTGTCATTTTTGTCATTTTTGTCATTTTTGTCATTTTTGTCATTTTTGTCATTTTTGTCATTTTTGTCATTTTTGTCATTTTTTGTCATTTTTTGTCATTTTTGTCATTTTTGTCATTTTTGTCATTTTTGTCATTTTTGTCATTTTTATCATTTTTGTCATTTTTGTCATTTTTGTCATTTTTGTCATTTTTGTCATTTTTGTCATTTTTGTCATTTTTGTCATTATTGTCACTTTTGTCCTTTTTTGTCATTTTTGTCATTTTTGTCATTTTTGTCATTTTTGTCATTTTTGTCATTTTTGTCATTTTTGTCATTTTTGTCATTTTTGTCATTTTTGTCATTTTTGTCATTTTTGTCATTTTTGTCATTTTTGTCATTTTTGTCATTTTTGTCATTTTTGTCATTTTTGTCATTTTTGTCATTTTTGTCATTTTTGTCATTTTTGTCAATTTTGTTTTTTTTTTCGTTTTTGTCATTGTAGTCGTTTTTGTCGTTTTTGTTGTTTTGTAGTTTTGTCGTTCTTGTCGTTTTTGTCGATTTTGTCGTTTTTGTCATTTTTGTCAATTTTTTTTTTCGTTTTTGTCACTGTAGTCGTTTTTGTCGTTTTTGTAGTTTTGTTGTTTTGTCGTTCTTGTCGTTTTTGTCGATTTTGTCGTTTTTGTCGCTTTTGTCGTTTTTGTCGTTTTGCCGTTTTTGTCGTTTTTGTCGTTTATGTCGTTTTTGTCGTTTTTGTCGTTTTTGTCATTTTTATCGTTTTTGTTGTTTTTGTTATTTTTGTCGTTTTTGTCGCTTTTGTCGCTTTTGTCGCATTTGTCATTTTTCATGCTGTTTATGATTGGTAAGTTTTTTAAGTCATTTATATTGTTTTTATTCTTTATATCGTTTATTTTTATCGTTTACCATTTTGTCATTTTCAACGTTTTCCTAGGTTTTTTTTTCGTTTTGCCTTTATGCCCTATAATTTTGTTTTCTAGTCAAACTCTGCGAATATTTTAAGTAAAGAATTTAACTTGAGCTTTTTGTTGTTTTTACTAGAGTCTACTTGCAGATGAAATTGAAATTTCTGTTCCAAATCCCGAACAAAAGGCCGGAAGCGTTTGGAATCGGAAATTAGCACACGATCATTGTTTGTTTCTGGCACCTTTTGACTGGAACCTCATGAAAGGATGCCTCAAACGGGAATAGGTGATATCGAAAACAAAAACTGCTATGTGTCTATTGAGTAATTTTCCGCCCAGCCGCTGGAACGAAATAAGTTAAGAAAAAAAAAGAAGGACAGTCACAGACAGGGAGTCAAAAGTGCAAAACAAACAGCATCCCTCCTCATCTTGTCCTCTCTTTATTGCCTATATGGGTTGGTTATTCAAAACCAATTCCGAAGAAGTGTCGAAAGATGGGCGACCTCCTGCGAGGTGCTTCGATAAAAACAAGGAAACACGTGAACATCCCCGGGAGATGATATGATGCCGATACATTCCGACCGACGACGACGACGACGACGACAATCCGAATCCTCCCGCAAATGCACCAGAGTTGAGGAATTGTAGCGACCAAGGAGGAAAACAAAAAAGTTTGAGACAAAAGCTCATCATGGGGCAGACCTTTCGAACCTCCTCCTTTGGAGGTTAATTTAGATCGGTTTTAATTTGCTTTTGGCACTGTGGGATATTGAACAGCATTTCTATACCATTCTTGAAGAGGGTATAGGAGGTAATTTTGACCTTTTAAAATCCTCAAAGCATCACTGTGCTCCCTGTTAGTCAGTCCACCCTCGCACATCATCCTGGCTTAGAGGGTTTTGTCTCGTGCTAGCCCGAGGACAAGGACAAGCTGGTTAGGATTGTTCACCAGCTTGTAATAACATCAGTTTCTCACACCAATCCAATCATCCAATTTGGGCGCAGATGAAATGTGAAGTGAATTATGGGCTACGAAGTTACTAGGTAGACCTACTCTTTACATCTTGGTTCCGAAATAATCGGATGTGGCGACGAATGGCGGCTGCGGCGGCCTTTTCGATCTGTTGCCCGGATCAGGATCAAGATGTGTCTTTTTGTATTATTTTTTGTGGTTGTCCTCTAGCAGCTTGCCACCGCCCGCCAGGAGACGCGTGCATTCATTGGCCGGATGTGCGTAATCATAAATAAACCAATAAATAAGTATAAGAATGAAGCCAATGAAACGAGGACGAAATGAGTGAAATGTGTTTTTATGAGATTCTAATTGATGACTTTGTTATAGACATTTGTCGGTTGACACTGAGTTCGGGTTACAATCATAAGCTTCTCATTTTGAGCGAATGGGCAAGCGTTACATGTGAGAATTGATGATTTTTTTTTCAAATCTAGTTTCTGAGTAGCTAATAACTTACTACTACTTATTCGGTATTGAAGCTGTGAAAAGATGTCTTTTCAGAAATAAATCCCTTAAATCAACAATAACTATGATTGGTCTAAAAACCTAATAACAGATGACAAGAACAGCTTAAGAAAAACCACAAGAAGAAAAAAATCGACAGCAAAATCTAACTAGAAAACTGCCAGGAACGATGAAAGGGAAAAAAAAACTAAAAACTAAAACATACAAAATATAAAAGCACGAAAGTAAGAAATAACGAGAAAAACGACAAAAAGAGAAAAAACGATAAGACTAACAAGACTGACGTGACAAATTGACAGGAAACTTTAAAAACAAGAGTGCCATGAATGACAAAACTGACAAAGTTGTCCAAGTTCTCAAAATTGTCAAAATTGTCAAAATTGTCAAAATTGTCAAAATTGTCAAAATTGTCAAAATTGTCAAAATTGTCAAAATTGTCAAAATTGTCAAAATTGTCAAAATTGTCAAAATTGTCAAAATTGTCAAAATTGTCAAAATTGTCAAAATTGTCAAAATTGTCAAAATTGTCAAAATTGTCAAAATTGTCAAAATTGTCAAAGTTGTCAAAGTTGTCAAAATTGTCAAAATTGTCAAAGTTGTCAAAATTGTCAAAATTGTCAAAATTGTCAAAATTGTCAAAATTGTCAAAATTGTCAAAATTGTCAAAATTGTCAAAATTGTCAAAATTGTCAAAATTGTCAAAATTGTCAAAATTGTCAAAATTGTCAAAATTGTCAAAATTGTCAAAATTGCCAAAATTGTCAAAATTGTCAAAATTGTCAAAATTGTCAAAATTTTCAAAATTGTCAAAATTGTCAAAATTGTCAAAATTGTCAAAATTGCCAAAATTGTCAAAATTGTCAAAATTGTCAAAATTGTCAAAATTGTCAAAATTGTCAAATTGTCAAAATTGTCAAAATTGTCAAAATTGTCAAAATTGTCAAAATTGTCGAAGTTGTCAAATTGTCAAAATTGTCAAAATTGTCAAAATTGTCAAAATTGTCAAAATTTTCAAAATTGTCAAAATTGTCAAAATTGTCAAAATTGTCAAAATTGTCAAAATTGTCAAAATTGTCAAAATTGTCAAAATTGTCAAAATTGTCAAAATTGTCAAAATTGTCAAAATTGTCAAAATTGTCAAAATTGTCAAAATTGTCAAAATTGTCAAAATTGTCAAAATTGTCAAAATTGTCAAAATTGTCAAAATTGTCAAAATTGTCAAAATTGTCAAAATTGTCAAAATTGTCAAAATTGTCAAAATTGTCAAAATTGTCAAAATTGTCAAAATTGTCAAAATTGTCAAAATTGTCAAAATTGTCAAAATTGTCAAAATTGTCAAAATTGTCAAAATTGTCAAAATTGTCAAAATTGTCAAAATTGTCAAAATTGTCAAAATTGTCAAAATTGTCAAAATTGTCAAAATTGTCAAAATTGTCAAAATTGTCAAAATTGTGTCAAAATTGTCAAAATTGTCAAAATTGTCAAAATTGTCAAAATTGTGTCAAAATTGTCAAAATTGTCAAAATTGTCAAAATTGTCAAAATTGTCAAAATTGTCAAAATTGTCAAAATTGTCAAAATTGTCAAAATTGTCAAAATTGTCAAAATTGTCAAAATTGTCAAAATTGTCAAAATTGTCAAAATTGTCAAAATTGTCAAAATTGTCAAAATTGTCAAAATTGTCAAAATTGTCAAAATTGTCAAAATTGTCAAAATTGTCAAAATTGTCAAAATTGTCAAAATTGTCAAAATTGTGAAAATTGTCAAAATTGTCAAAATTGTCAAAATTGTCAAAATTGTCAAAATTGTCAAAATTGTCAAAATATTCAAAATTGTCAAAATTGTCAAAATTGTCAAAATTGTCAAAATTGTCAAAATTGTCAAAATTGTCAAAATTGTCAAAATTGTCAAAATTGTCAAAATTGTCAAAATTGTCAAAATTGTCAAAATTGTCAAAATTGTCAAAATTGTCAAAATTGTCAAAATTGTCAAAATTGTCAAAATTGTCAAAATTGTCAAAATTGTCAAAATTGTCAAAATTGTCAAAATTGTCAAAATTGTCAAAATTGTCAAAATTGTCAAAATTGTCAAAATTGTCAAAATTGTCAAAATTGTCAAAATTGTCAAAATTGTCAAAATTGTCAAAATTGTCAAAATTGTCAAAATTGTCAAAATTGTCAAAATTGTCAAAATTGTCAAAATTGTCAAAATTGTCAAAATTGTCAAAATTGTCAAAATTGTCAAAATTGTCAAAATTGTCAAAATTGTCTAAATTGTCAAAATTGTCAAAATTGTCAAAATTGTCAAAATCGTCAAAATTGTCAAAATTGTCAAAATTGTCAAAATTGTCAAAATTGTCAAAATTGTCAAAATTGTCAAAATTGTCAAAATTGTCAAAATTGTCAAAATTGTCAAAATTGTCAAAATTGTCAAAATTGTCAAAATTGTCAAAATTGTCAAAATTGTCAAAATTGTCAAAATTGTCAAAATTGTCAAAATTGTCAAAATTGTCAAAATTGTCAAAATTGTCAAAATTGTCAAAATTGTCAAAATTGTCAAAATTGTCAAAATTGTCAAAATTGTCAAAATTGTCAAAATTGTCAAAATTGTCAAAATTGTCAAAATTGTCAAAATTGTCAAAATTGTCAAAATTGTCAAAATTGTCAAAATTGTCAAAATTGTCAAAATTGTCAAAATTGTCAAAATTGTCAAAATTGTAAAAATTGTCAATATTGTCAAAATTGTCAAAATTTTCAAAATTTTCAAAATGACAGAAAAACAATTAGAGACAAAAATGACAAAAACAGTAAAATTGACAAAAACAAAAACGTCGAAAAGACGAAAACGATAAATTAATTTAAATTTATTTGCCATTCATTATTGAAATTTAACTTGAAAATACACAAATTTTTCTTACCAAAATCGAAAGAAATACCCAGCTTTCGATTCTAAGTGTATGTTCTCGATTTCCTTCAACAAACCGTAACGAGCCACGAGGTGCGTACATTTTTCAGCGCTGATCATCGCCCTAAAAATAAAACTGCCCGCTAAAACACCAAACAAATGAACTTGCCGATTAGTGAAATTATTGCTTCGCCAAATGTTCGCCACTCATATTTTCCGCGCATCGATATACGTAATAACGCGAAACGGAACGAAACGCCCCGGTGATGACGATGGCCACGCGAAGTAGAAAGGTTTTTTTTAAAGAAAAAAAAACTAACAATAATAATGACAACGAGGCCCCAAAACGCTCGAGATGACAGAGGCATAATTTTTATGGTAATTTTATTCATATTTCATCTTTTTATTTGTTTGGAATATTTTTGTTTCGAATTCCGGCCGCCCGTTTCTCGTCCATCCCGGTGCGCATTAATATCGTTTTCATTAGTACCTTTTTACCCCGCGCTCGTCGTCTGGAGACGTTTTTGTTTCCGATTCTAGACGCTTCATAATTTTTGATTGTTTATTATATTATCGATGACTTTCGAGCTGTTTTTTGGTGTTGTTGTTGTTATGTTGATCGTTTTCTTCTTATTTTGATTCAATTTTTGATCGGGCTCGATGCGTGTATGTCCAAATGCCTGGCCTGGCAGATCAGGCTCGTTCACTTTATGCCTTCCTAACGACACCCATCAAACATTTATTGCGGTCCCACGAGAGTTAGTTTGGTTTTGCCAATGATCACTAGATCTCGGCGGAAAAATCGTCGGCAAAATTCCGGTGGACCGCTCATAATCAAGTTGGCCAGGCGAAAAAAGAAAAAGAAAAAAAACAAACGTTCGAGACCAATTTCGTCAAGTCGTGAAAATTTGGAATGACTTTTGGACGGGTTCCCCAATCATAAAAAAAATGAATAAATGTAAAAGGCAGAAAGCCTCAGTTCGGTATGTTCCTTTCCTCTGCCGCGTCTGGAGGCTAAAAAACTTCCTAATCAGTGTTTTGACACCTTCAACATTCTTTCGTCATAAAAAGCAGCAGTGAGCTTCGTGTTTTTTTTTCAACTCAGCTCATCTCAGAAGAAAATTGAACTTGGTAAGATCAAATATTTATCCGAAACAAAACGGAAGATCGGTCAATTCTCGGTAAAAAAGCGAACCCACCAAACAAGGTGCATAAATAATATGACACGCAATCAAGCAATAAAACAATATAGTTTTGTTCTTTATTTTATCCCATCAGGCAAAGCTGTTTTTCTCAGTGTTACCTACAGAAAGAACGCACATTTCCAATTCTCAGAGCTCCACAAAAGCCTACTTGGAACGTTTGTTAATGGTTGTTGTTTTTTTCCTCAACACTTTACATTTAGTTCCAATTTTTTTCTCCTGTTATTGATATTCACATTTTGGGAGTGGGCATCATCAGAAGCTGACAGTTTTGTTGTCGGAAAAAGATCACCCGCTGAAAACTAACAGTAGGTTCATCGTTCGCCAATCGGGATTTCGTGATGGGGCGGGAGGCTTTTTCAAACCGCCGCCGCCGCATGTTCCGGCGGCCTTTAGCTGCTTATTGACGGCACCCAGACACACGATGCGATGGAGTGAAGCAGCGCAGTACAAATTTATTGACAGATTTGGACCACTTTGCAAGCTCACAGCAGGTTACTCTACGCGCCGCCACTAGAATATACCTTCCACCGCACAAAATGGGAGCAGTTTTGCCCGCTCGCTGCCGTTTTACAACACCTTCGAGTTATGGGTTTCAGAAAAATAAAAACAATTAACCCCAGGGAAAAGGCGAGCAAACATAATAAACAGATTCGATACACAAATAGCGATTACGATCGGAATCACGATATGTTGGGGGGGCATAACGCCGACACTTTAGAAACAACGGGATTGTTTTGTTTTTTTTATTTTTAGTAAGCCATGAAGTGATGAACTCTAATAAAATTAAGGGTAGAATATCATATGCATATCTATTTATTTAACACTAAACGTACCGGAGCGGGTCAAATGACGTATTTTGAACTTTAAATGATGATTACGCCTAGTTTAATTAATTTTTTGCCAATTTTTTTACAAGACTATTTTCATTTTCAAAATGCCCTTTTTCATTTTAATATTTTTCTATGTTTTGTAGATTTCAAGTAACGTATTTGGTATTAGACTGAGTCAATTTAAGGTCATTTTTGTATTTCTCAAACCCTGAGATGTAAAAAGCTTTGTTTTAGTTCAAAACTCATCCATGATTTTTGCAGAATTTTCAAGTAACGTTTACATTAGAGTGCCCCAAATGACCTGACATTTGAAAAAGTTATGCGCTGCAGGCTCAAATTGATCCTAGGCCTAGTACAAGGTCTCATGCCAAATTTGGGCCAGATCGGATTACGGACAGGGGTCGCTCAACGAGCCTAAAGTTTGTATGGGATTTTGAGACATATTGTTCGGGAGGAACATGAAAATCCAGTTTTTCATGAATAACTTTGGTCCTCTTCGGCCGATTTCTTTATAGCTAATTCAGACCATGTTCAGCTGCAATCATTTGTTTTCAAGCTAAGCTAGCTTAGCTTTATTGACTACTCATATCTGTCGGATTCTTCAGTCCTCTATCGGATAGCAATTTTAAAAACGTCACTTAAACACAACCGCTACCGCCAAAATTCGTTAATCGACTGACTGTTTCCCGAACAATCGTTTTCTATCTTTTTTTCTTTTTACTCTTTCCAAAAAAGGCCTTTTACATACTTAACAAATAATATTCAATCTGATGAATATAATGATCAAAATGTATAACCATTTTTTTATTCAGTTCCAATATGGTTCATCTGTATCCTACAATATCCACCTTAAATCATTGAACTCGAAATGCTTCATTTACAGTTTTTTTTTTATTAAAATAGATTCTAGTAAAACTTCGTATTTTTTTCATTTGATTTCGAACTATACATTTCGGATTCCATGATCGCTGGCGTGGCTAAGCAGAACAAGTTCCACGTCGCCAATGGTTGCTACTCCGTGATTAATCGAGGCCATCAATTTTGCACAAAGTCCAAAAGAACGGTGCTTGGGATTAGCAGCCATTCTCATTGTACAAAACTGATGCTCTCCCTTTTTTATATGATTAATAACGGCGCCGGCCACGTCCTAGTAGTCTATGGGGAAAAGGAAAGGATTGTTAGTAAGATACTCTTTAAGTTCAACTAGCAACCTCTCGCTCTTGCATACTCCAAAAAAGATTTTTGAAATAGTCAGAACCAAAGACAAGCTAGTATCACCAACTATGAAAACCGTCTATACGTCTGCGAATCCATATTTAAGTATCCAAGAAAGAAGTTGTGTTAGTTTGTGAAAGGTAGAGATCAGGATCCATTTTGGTAAATGATTTTCCTACACCTCCTAAGGAAACTCCTATATCTATGAGGCATTTGATAAATTTCCAATGAAAATGGATCGAGTTAAATATTGAAAGCAAATCAATACCATTCAAATTTCTCCCTTGAAAAACTAGCTCTTTTTTTTCTAACCGTGATCCCTGTTGAAGCAAGAGTTTGCAAAAGGGTTTATATGGTTGAAGACGGAATGTTATTTAAAATAAAAATGAAATATAATATAATATTTAGACACAAAATTTTTCAAATAGTTTTTCTATGATTGTTGCCTTTTTGAAAACTCTTTGATTCTTTGCTCTCCTTTGCCTCACATTTAAAAAACCTTCAGAGTTTCATTGCTTATAGAGCACTAAGTAATGTTTTGAATAATCAATACTTTTTAATACATTTTCGATTTTTTCCACCAATTCTAGTAAGTATTCAGTTTTTAAATTTATTTTAAAAATTGAACAGTCAAACTCAAAGTTATTAAAATTTGTTCTGCTTTACCTACAGCTTTGAAAATAATAAATTGTCTTTTCTTTTATATGCCTAGTAATTAAACAAAAGATTTGTTAAAAACAAATATCAAAAATTGCAGAAATAATACATTTCTTCAATGGATTATGGAACCAATATATTTTACCTCTAGCACTAAACTTTTTAAGTGATCAAAATTATTAATATAAAATTTTAAGATCTTTTCACATAATCCACAGTAGCTGAAATCTCCAGCCGTACGAGAAAAAAAATCGTAAATTTAAGTTTATCCAAAATATATTTGCAAACATTCTAGAGATTTCTGTGAAAACGCTTGAATCTACGGCTTTAAAATAAGTCTCGTCCACAAGTTTTTGTAAAATATACCAATGAAAATTTTCCCATGAAATAATTTAATCTGCTCCCGATAAATAGTTCGAAAACTTCGTTTCAATCATGAACGAGTAACAATAATAATAGTTAAAATGCTGAATCAATAAGTTTAGGGAAAAATAACAAAGAAAAACACCTAGCTTATTATCAAATCGGATCCTTCCCGTTGAAAGTTGTGTAAAAGCCGTACTTTTCAAAGAATCTACCGCCAAATTTGTTCCAGCCACAGTAGAAAAAAATTGAAAAGTAAATTGGATAGTTGCCAATATTTTGGCATCTTTGGATTTAGAAAATTGGAAACACAGAATTTTTACCACTATTCAAATGAAGCTGGCTTCCGTCATTTTTATAAATCTGCATTTTTTTAGACTATTCTAACATTTAAATTTTACTTTGCACTAATATTTGAGTAAGATATAACGCAAGGTTTCTTCTTTTTTACCAACATAGCCAATCGTTGTTCGTGGCAAAGATTCCTCTGAACGAAATTGACTCCATCTGGTTACTCTCTCGCTGCAATATTAATGCTACCGAAAGAACCCTGCACAATAAGGGTATATACGGACAATAGTATTGGCGAAAAATTGGCCTCAGCCATAACCTCAAATTTTGATTTGCTGGCGGCCTCACCAGTGATGCTAGGTGCGTTACTAAAATTAGTATTTGTTTGTTTTCAACTTATTATAATGTTTCTGAATTGATTTTTTTTTAAATTATCAACAGCTAAACGTTTGAATTCATTCCGAGGCGTTCCTAAATAAGCCATCTTATGCTAATGAATTTTCAAGGTGAATTTAAAACATCTGAAATATATTTTCATGTACTGCTTGGTAGATTAAAAAAGAGTTGTTTCTAACTTCTAAACGGATGAAAAATGATTAACTGTTACAAACAACCCAAGCAACCAAAAGTCATATATTTACTTGAATGAAGGCATTGAAAGTTACATATTGGCTGACAAAGAGAATCAACTGCTCAATTCCCTTTAGTGAACTTTATGTACTCATGTATGAACTTGAAAGTTGCAAAAGTGATTAATATGTACGTTGTATGTGACTTGTTTTGCCCAATTCCCATTAGTGAACTATATGTGCTCATTAACGAACTTGAAAGCTGCAAAAGTGATCTATACGTACGTTATACGGGACTTAAGTCACATAAAGGGCACAAAAGTGCTCAATACGGGATTTGGTAAGTCACATAAAGGGCACAAAAGTGCTCAAACGGGATTTGATAAGTCACAAAAAGTGCGTTGATGTGCTTTCAAAATCAAATCACCTCTTCGAGTTTTAGTTTCAGTTAGAACAACAGCTAGGCGTGGTCTCGTGGTAGCGTGTTCGATTCTCACCACGAAGGTCGGGGTTCGATCACCAAGCCGGGCAAGTTTTTTTTTCAATAAGTAATTTTGTACTTGAGTGACCGTTCTGATGCGATATATGTAGGAAATGTAGGAAAGAAGCAATTGAGCAATTTGTCGAGTTTGAAATCCGGCGCGTGGCATCATGGCGGCACCGGTACAGAACACAGTAAATAATCAAGAGAAGGTGATATGAACCGAAGCCAACGGTTCAGTTGAGATAGAGAGAAATTTTTTTGCTCATTTTGCGATTTTTTGGAAGCCTCTTAGGCCGCTGGAAGCTGAATAGAAGATCATTAAGAATTGTTTTGGAACTTGAAAGTATCAATAAGAACTTAAATTTTGAGCTGCATAGAACGTACTTCATATCAATGATGGGGCTGAGTAAGCGTTTTTGTACCTGTTTTATGGGACTTTTGGTTGCTTGGGAAGTGAATTAATGAGAGTTCCGTCTATGTTGACTTTGAAAATAATCGCCTACATGCTCTGATTATTTTAAACAAATCCACATAATTTGCAACATCATTTTAGTGTATGATAAAGACAGTTATTATTTCGTTCAGATAAATGATGTGCTTAATTTCACATTCAATATTTCTTATATTTGAAATCAGTTCATTTGCCCTCAAATAAACTTGATTCTTATCTTTTACCTTATTCTCCACACCGTAGTTATTACGAAACTTTCAATTTCGCATAGCATAAACTTTTTAGTTCTTATTGACAGGAGTTTAAACCGTTAGGGTCATTCTTCCGCAGAACTTCAATCTTACATTTATATTTCTGCTCAAACCCGAACTTCCTATGTTCCAGATTGGTTGAACAAAAGTTTGACACCATGTTTACTTTTCGACTCCATATTACTCTAAACATACTTTTATGTATGTATAAGCATTTATGTAGGTATTCAATTCGATCGTTAATAATAAATATCAACCGGCCATATGGTCTCTGTCCTACTTGGCAGTTAACGTCCCACCTGTACGTTCGTATGACAATCATCCGAACTCAGCTTAGTAATTGGTATGATTTCCCAAACCGATCATGACCAGTAACTGTCAGCGATGATCACCGATCATACTGTCATACATGCGTACAAACGCCCCGTCCAGTGGAACAGATGCGAGACAAAATAATAAAGTTGCAAATCTCGGTTTGCGATAACAAATGACGTTAAATTATCTGGCCATAAAGCTTATGAATCCGCACAACTATCTCCTGCGATCCGCGATCGTGGCTTGCGTTTGACACTTGACTGGGCACAGTCCTCTGTTTGCGGGATCGTGCAAAGAGACCCCTTGAATTGGCGATTATTGCTTCGCCTCCCACTGCCTCCAGCGACTTCAAAACGCACAGTCAGGGCGACACATGGCAGCAAATGACAAATAAGAAGAAATACTACCTTTGTTGGCAAAAATGTAATTCATAATGAGAGTGAGAGATAGAGAGAGGGTGTACAGTAAAAAGGAAAATATTTCCATAATATATCCTCATAAAAATAAACGATAAAACTTGGGCAAGCAAAACAAACGAACATTCGGGAGAAAGACTGTCAGTTCACTGAACAAACTTATGGTCGGAGTACACAGCCGATCATACTGACAAACAAGATTTGTTAATTCAGTATCGATAAATCAACTCGGAAACTTATCAAAAAATTATTTGGACTTTCATTTGTTTGAAAACGGATTAGAAGTGTACCGACACCATATCGAAAACAAGTAACTTTGGACTGCTAAAACAGCACTTCAGATTTCGATTGGAGGAAATAAATCATTCAACAGAATAAATCATCTTAATTGTGACTGCTGGGTTCCGTTGCAAGCTGCGGAAAAAGCTTCTATCAGCTGTTGTCTGGCAAGTGCAAAAAAATGCGAATCAGTTGTCCATCGATTTTTAAGGATTTTGAAAGCTGAAACTTTTACTCAAAATTGAGCTTCAAAAAATTGTTAATAAGATATTTAAAAGTTTCCATTTTTCTATTCCAAACGCTTTCGTCATTTCTGTTTAGCTTTTTTTCTTTGTAAATTTTATGTTGCTATTGAGGAGGCGGATGAGAATGTATTTTGTGCAGTTTTGTGTAATTTTGTGTAATTTTGTGTAACTTTGTGTGATTTTGTGTATTTTTATTAAATTTTGTGTAATTTTGTGTGATTTTGTGCAATTTTGTATAATTTAATGTAATTTTGTGTATTTTTGTGTAAGTTTTAGAAATTTTGTACAATTTTGTGTAATTTTGTGTAATTTTGTGTAATTTTGTGTAATTTTGTGTAATTTTGTGTAATTGTGTATAATTTTGTGTAAATCTTTGTAATTTTGCATAATTTTGAGTAATTTAGTGTAACTTTGTGTAACTTTGTGGGATTTCGTGTAATTTTGTGTAATTTTGTATTATTTTGTGAAATTTTGTGTAATTTTGTGTAAATTCATGTAATTTTATGTAATTTTGTGTATTTTTGTGCAATTTTGTGTAATTCTGTGTAATTTTGTGAAATTTTGTGTCATTTTGTGTCATTTTGTGTCATTTTGAGTAATTTTCTGTAATTTTAAGTAATAATGTGTAATTTTGTGTAATTTTGTGTAATTTCTGTAATTTTGTGTAGTTTTGTGTAATTTTGTGTAATTTTGTATAATTTTTTGTATTCTGAGTAATTTTTGTAATTTTGTGTTGTTTTGTGTAATTTTGTGTAATTTTGTGTAATTTTGTGTAATTTTGTGTAATTTTGTTTAATTTTGTGTTATTTTGTGTAATTTTGGGTAATTTTGTGTAATTTTGTGAAATTTAGTGAAATTTAGTGAAACTTTGTGTAATTTTGTGTAATTTTGAGTAATTTTGTGTTATTTTGTGTAATTTGTGTAATTTGGGGAAATTTTGTGTTATTTTGTGTAATTTTGTGTAAATTGGTGTAATTTTGTGTTATTTAGTGTTATTTAGTGTAATTAAGTGTAGTTTTGTGTAATTTTGTATAATTTTGTGTAACATTTTGTGTAATTTTATGTAACTGTATGCAATTTTATGTTATTTTGTCTAATTTTGTCATTTTTGTCATTGTTGTCATTTTTGTCATTTTTGTCATCTTTGTCATTTTTGTCATTTTTGTCATTTTTGTCATTTTTGTCATTTTTGTCATTTTTGTCATTTTTGTCATTTTTGTCATTTTTGTCATTTTTGTCATTTTTGTCATTTTTGTCATTTTTGTCATTTTTGTCATTTTTGTCATTTTTGTCATTTTTGTCATTTTTGTCATTTTTGTCATTTTTGTCATTTTTGTCATTTTTGTCATTTTTGTCATTTTTGTCATTTTTGTCATTTTTGTCATTTTTGTCATTTTTGTCATTTTTGTCATTTTTGTCATTTTTGTCATTTTTGTCATTTTTGTCATTTTTGTCATTTTTGTCATTTTTGTCATTTTTGTCATTTTTGTCATTTTTGTCATTTTTGTCATTTTTGTCATTTTTGTCATTTTTGTCATTTTTGTCATTTTTGTCATTTTTGTCATTTTTGTCATTTTTGTCATTTTTGTCATTTTTGTCATTTTTGTCATTTTTGTCATTTTTGTCATTTTTGTCATTTTTGTCATTTTTGTCATTTTTGTCATTTTTGTCATTTTTGTCATTTTTGTCATTTTGTCATTTTTGTCATTTTTGTCATTTTTGTCATTTTTGTCATTTTTGTCATTTTTGTCATTTTTGTCATTTTTGTCATTTTTGTCATTTTTGTCATTTTTGTCATTTTTGTCATTTTTGTCATTTTTGTCATTTTTGTCATTTTTGTCATTTTTGTCATTTTTGTCATTTTTGTCATTTTTGTCATTTTTGTCATTTTTGTCATTTTTGTCATTTTTGTCATTTTTGTCATTTTTGTCATTTTTGTCATTTTGTCATTTTTGTCATTTTTGTCATTTTTGTCATTTTTGTCATTTTTGTCATTTTGTCATTTTTGTCATTTTTGTCATTTTTGTCATTTTTGTCATTTTGTCATTTTTGTCATTTTTGTCATTTTTGTCATTTTTGTCATTTTTGTCATTTTTGTCATTTTTGTCATTTTTGTCATTTTTGTTATTTTTGTCATTTTTGTCATTTTTGTCATTTTTGTCATTTTTGTCATTTTTGTCATTTTTGTCATTTTTGTCATTTTTGTCATTTTTGTCATTTTTGTCATTTTTGTCATTTTTGTCATTTTTGTCATTTTTGTCATTTTTGTCATTTTTGTCATTTTTGTCATTTTTGTCATTTTTGTCATTTTTGTCATTTTTGTCATTTTTGTCATTTTTGTCATTTTTGTCATTTTTGTCATTTTTGTCATTTTTGTCATTTTTGTCATTTTTGTCATTTTTGTCATTTTTGTAATTTTTGTCATTTTTGTCATTTTTGTCATTTTTGTCATTTTTGTCATTTTTGTCATTTTTGTCATTTTTGTCATTTTTGTCATTTTTGTCATTTTTGTCATTTTTGTCATTTTTGTCATTTTTGTCATTTTTGTCATTTTTGTCATTTTTGTCATTTTTGTCATTTTTGTCATTTTTGTCATTTTTGTCATTTTTGTCATTTTTGTCATTTTTGTCATTTTTGTCATTTTTGTCATTTTTGTCATTTTTGTCATTTTTGTCATTTTTGTCATTTTTGTCATTTTTGTCATTTTTGTCATTTTTGTCATTTTTGTCATTTTTGTCATTTTTGTCATTTTTGTCATTTTTGTCATTTTTTGTCATTTTTTGTCATTTTTGTCATTTTTGTCATTTTTGTCATTTTTGTCATTTTTGTCATTTTTGTCATTTTTGTCATTTTTGTCATTTTTGTCATTTTTGTCATTTTTGTCATTTTTGTCATTTTTGTCATTTTTGTCATTTTTGTCATTTTTGTCATTTTTGTAATTTTTGTCATTTTTGTCATTTTTGTCATTTTTGTCATTTTTATCATTTTTATCATTTTTGTCATTTTTGTCATTTTTGTCATTTTTGTCATTTTTGTCATTTTTGTCATTTTTGTCATTTTGTCATTTTTGTCATTTTTGTCATTTTTGTCATTTTTGTCATTTTTGTCATTTTTGTCATTTTTGTCATTTTTGTCATTTTTGTCATTTTTGTCATTTTTGTCATTTTTGTCATTTTTGTCATTTTTGTCATTTTTGTCATTTTTGTCATTTTTGTCATTTTTGTCATTTTGTCATTTTGTTCATTTTTGTCATTTTTGTCATTTTTGTCATTTTTGTCATTTTGTCATTTTTGTCATTTTTTGTCATTTTTGTCATTTTTGTCATTTTTGTCATTTTGTCATTTTTGTCATTTTTGTCATTTTTGTCATTTTTGTCATTTTTGTCATTTTTGTCATTTTTGTCATTTTTGTCATTTTTGTCATTTTTGTCATTTTTGTCATTTTTGTCATTTTTGTCATTTTTGTCATTTTTGTCATTTTTGTCATTTTTGTCATTTTTGTCATTTTTGTCATTTTTGTCATTTTTGTCATTTTTGTCATTTTTTGTCATTTTTGTCATTTTTGTCATTTTTGTCATTTTTGTCATTTTTGTCATTTTTGTCCATTTTTGTCATTTTTGTCATTTTTGTCATTTTTGTCATTTTTGTCATTTTTGTCATTTTTGTCATTTTTGTCATTTTTGTCATTTTTGTCATTTTTGTCATTTCGTGTAATTTTTGTATTTTTTGTCATTTTTGTCATTTTTTGTCATTTTTGTCATTTTTGTCATTTTTGTCATTTTTGTCATTTTTGTCATTTTTGTCATTTTTGTCATTTTTGTCATTTTTGTCATTTTTGTCATTTTTGTCATTTTTGTCATTTTTGTCATTTTTGTCATTTTTGTCATTTTTGTCATTTTTGTCATTTTTGTCATTTTTGTCATTTTTGTCATTTTTGCCATTTTTGTCATTTTTGTCATTTTTGTCATTTTTGTCATTTTTGTCATTTTTGTCATTTTTGTCATTTTTGTCATTTTTGTCATTTTTGTCATTTTTGTCATTTTTGTCATTTTTGTCATTTTTGTAATTTTTGTATTTTTTGTCATTTTTGTCATTTTTGTCATTTTTGTCATTTTTGTCATTTTTGTCATTTTTGTCATTTTTGTCATTTTTGTCATTTTTGTCATTTTTGTCATTTTTATCATTTTTGTCATTTTTGTCATTTTTGTCATTTTTGTCATTTTTGTCATTTTTGTCATTTTTGTCATTTTTGTCATTTTTGTCATTTTTGTCATTTTTGTCATTTTTGTCATTTTTGTCATTTTTGTCATTTTTGTCATTTTTGTCATTTTTGTCATTTTTGTCATTTTTGTCATTTTTGTCATTTTTGTCATTTTTGTCATTTTTGTCATTTTTGTCATTTTGTCATTTTTGTCATTTTTGTCATTTTTGTCATTTTTGTCATTTTTGTCATTTTTGTCATTTTTGTCATTTTTGTCATTTTTGTCATTTTTGTCATTTTTGTCATTTTTGTCATTTTTGTCATTTTTGTCATTTTTGTCATTTTTGTCATTTTTGTCATTTTTGTCATTTTTGTCATTTTTATCATTTTTGTCATTTTTGTCATTTTTGTCATTTTTGTCATTTTTGTCATTTTTGTCTTTTTGTCATTTTTGTCATTTTTGTCATTTTTGTCATTTTTGTCATTTTTGTCATTTTTGTCATTTTTGTCATTTTTGTCATTTTTGTCATTTTTGTCATTTTTGTCATTTTTGTCATTTTTGTCATTTTTGTCATTTTTGTCATTTTTGTCATTTTTGTCATTTTTGTCATTTTTGTCATTTTTGTCATTTTTGTCATTTTTGTCATTTTTGTCATTTTTGTCATTTTTGTCATTTTTGTCATTTTTGTCATTTTTGTCATTTTTGTCATTTTTGTCATTTTTGTCATTTTTGTCATTTTTGTCATTTTTGTCATTTTTGTCATTTTTGTCATTTTTGTCATTTTTGTCATTTTTGTCATTTTTGTCATTTTTGTCATTTTTGTCATTTTTGTCATTTTTGTCATTTTTGTCATTTTTGTCATTTTTGTCTTTTCGTAAACAATTTTGAAAATTTGTTTAATTTTGTGATAAATTGTGTTATATTCTTTTTTTTTTTTTGATTATTTAAGTGAAGATATTTTTGGATGGTAAAATCCCTCAGCATCCCAAATTCAACATCGTTTCAATCTAGGATCAACCTGAAACCATTAATCATCTAATTAGAGGGGAAAACAAACACTCCGTGTAATCGTTGAAAAAACCGGGAAAAAAATTCTCCTCCAAGCAGCAGTCGACAGGTTGCATGATAGAATTTTTCTTTTCTGGCTGCCTGCCTTCCTTTGCGCCTCTAATGGTTTCGAACTTCTTGTAAATTTATGTTTTGGAAATTTCTGTGAAAATTGATTTATTAGGTTGATATGTTTCTTCTGCTCTGCCTGTCTGAGACGTCGACCTGATTCGGATTCCAGAGGCTCGAAGAAGGATCGCTTAGTTTGGCCGATCTTTTTTTCGGTTTCTTTTTTTTCTCGTTTGAAAATATTTTGGCAGCATCTCTGACCCTTGTGCGGGCGAAGGTGTAAGATTAAAGTCGAGGGTGGATCGTTTTCAAGCTTGATACGAAAGGAAATTCCTTTAAGTCGATCGTGCCACATTGGAGCAATTCAGGTATCATGTTCGCGTGAACTTTCTTGAGATTTTTTCGGAGTAATTTTGAATCTGTTATTTAACTTTTATACACTTTTATTATTAAAGAAAACAGGTGTAAAGACGTTCTGAGAAATAATTCTAAACATTTGATAGATAAGGTTTCAGCAGATTTGTTCTCATAAATCACAAACTTTTCTCAATCCAAAAAAAGTAAAAGGTCTACCTTCGATCCGGGACCAAAACAAATGGTTAAGAAGTTTAGTTTCGTGATAATCCTTAATTAAAATGCACCTTTTTCCGAAGGGGATTCCTCCGACCTTAAAACGCGCTGCTGATCGCGAAAGCTTCCATCCTGGATAACTAATTTGGAGGATTTCTCGGAAATCCGAGACTCCGTGCTCAGGGCCCCGAGTTTCTTCGACTTGTTTTTCGTCAGGCCGCCATTCGATCGACCAAGATTCCATTAATCACCGGGTGCGATCGGACAGGGGCAATTAGCCATCGAAATGATGATCTTCCCTGGCGTTCAAGATAATCAAAAGGCCAATGAGCCAAGTGGTTCACCGAGTAAGCTGCTCTTGGCTGAGCTGCGTTATCTTGTGGTGCTTATCTTGCCCGATGAATGTACGCTTGTACGTGGATAAGTGCCTACGCGTCGCGTAAGCGTAGAGATCAACTATCTGCCCAAGGAAAGGCGCCCGTGTAATGCTTATCCCGGTTTTGCAACCCCTGCCCTGCACTGGAGAAAAAAAAATTTCCCATGCAGAATGAACGTTGACAAACCGTTGAGTCATTTATACGTAGGAACGCCGGGGTAAGTATTTTGCACGCCGCTCTTATGAAGCAGGCGTTGATTTGACACACCCAGTTGCCACATTCGCCCGGTTGCTGCGCAACACTGCCATTGCAGGTCCGTGTTGAGAGGCGTTGCGTTGGGCGAAGTTTTCCTGGGGTTCAATTTCTTCAGGTTTTCTTCAGCTTTTCAAAAGTTGGAAGTCTTGGAAAGTAACGAGGGGTACGGTAATTAACATCAGTAAAGATATCAGATTACGAGAAAGTTATTGAAGTTTGTAGCCTGAATCTTTAGCCGTAACCTTATTTGGACCGTTACTGATTGATATTGTTAGGAAAGAGATGGGAAATCATAACTGAATATTCGCATGCAAGATGGAGAACGCTAAATTTTTATGTAAAAATATTTTTCTATAGTATATTGAATGAAATAGGAAGAGTAGGCGTTGATTGAAAGCGTCAGACGTGTTTTTTGGAGCTAGGAAATTATTTCTTTTAAATATAATTACATTTATAGTTTTTAAAAAAATAAGTGTGAGTCTTGTAATACAGTGGACGACCGGAAGTGTTGTTTCATTAAGTTTCGCCCCATAGTTTCAAGATATCCATGAACTCAGCTGGTACAAAAAATTGGTGAGCTCTTTCCATTTTTATTTTTGTATTTATTTGTTTAGTTTTGAAATATCTTCTGTTCGTCAATCCTGTCGAGCGCTCAGGGATGCAGTGGTGTTCGGGACCCAAAAACAGCAGCATCACAACGGTCCTCCTACGAGATAGTGTGGTTAGCTTCGGGCCTTGAGAGCACGTGACTGAGGAAAAACCCAGCAACGAACGAGAATAAACAAGAAATTTCCGATAGATATCGGCAAAGACCCACGCGGCGAAAAGAGACTAGCGATTGGAAACTCGGAACATAGAACTGCCGATCTCTAAATTTTGTTGGCAGTACCCACGTGCTCTCCAACGAATTGAAGAGCTGCAAATTCGACGTCGTAGCGCTGCAGGAGGTATGCTTATGGAAGGGCTCAAGGATACGAACGTTCCAAGATGGTCATGCCATCTACCAGAGCTGTGACAACACACACGAGCTTGGAACAGCTTTTATAGTGATGGGAAAGATGCAAAAGCGCGTGATCGGGTGGTGGCCGATCAACCCACGAATGTGCCAGTTGAGAGTCAAGGGCCGATTCTTCAACATCAGCATCATCAACGTGCACAGCCCTCACCTTGGAAGTACCGGTGACGACAAAGATGAGCTCTACACGCAGCTGGAGCGTGAATACGACCGCTGCCCAAAACATGATATCAAGATCGTCACCGGGGATTTTAAGCCTCAGGTCGGCCACGAAGAGGAATTCAAACCGACTTTTGTAAGGTTCAGCGCACACCAGCTGACCAACTAAAACGGCCTAAGACTCATAGATTTCGCCGCCTCCCCCAAACTCGGTACAGTGGTACAGTACACTTGAAGATCACCATCCCAAACGCAACCGGAGAACGACCACGTTTCAATAAACAGCCGGCACTTCTCGGACATCATTGACGTCAGATTCTGTCGAGGCGCGAACATCGAGTCAGACCACTATCTGGTGATGTTGAAGATACGCCCAAAGATCTCCGTAGTGAACAACCTGAGGTCGCAGCTCATCTGACGACCCCCCTGGAAGAAGCCGCTCTCGTGGACTGTTGGGATACCATCAAGACAGCCATCAACAGCGCTGCGGAGAACGTCATCGGGCATGTGGAACGAACACGACGGAACGACTGGTTTGACGAGGAGTTTAGGACGATGATGGACGAAGAAAACACCGTGCGGGCGACAGTAGTGCAAAGAGGCACCCGTCGGAACGTGGAATATCACCGACAACGGAAGAGACAGCGAGTCCGAATTTCCCAGGAGCAAAAGCGCCGCCTGGAGGAGAAGGAGCTCGAGGAGCTGGAGCAGCTGCATCGTTCCCAAGAAACACGAAAGTTCTATCAGAAACTAAACGCATCCCGCAAAGGCTTCGTGCTGCAAGCCGAAATGTGCCGGGATAAAGACGGAGGCACCCCCAACGATGAGTGAAGTTAAGGAAGCCATTCGCCAGCTGAATAGAAACAAGTCAGCTGGGAATGATGGCATCGCAGCTGAGCTCATCAAAATGGGCCCTGATAAGTTGGCCGATTGCCTACACCGACTGATGGTTCGGATCTGGGACACAGAACAGCTACCGAAGCAGTGAAAGGATGGGGTAATATGCCCCATCTACAAGAAGGGTGACGAATTGGAATGTGAGAACTACCAAGCGATCACTGTCCTTAATGCCGCCTTTAAAGTGTTGTCCCGAATCCTACTCCGCGGCCTAACGCCACAAGCAAACAGATTCGTGAGAAGTCATCAGGCCGGCTTCATAGAAGGGCGGTCAACGGTGGACCAGATCTTCACTTTACGGTAAATCCTCCATAAATGCCGTGAACACCAAGTCCCTACGCACCATCTATTCATCGATTTCAAAGCCGCATACGATACGATCGACTGTGACGAGCTATGGAAAATCATGGAAGAGAATGGCTTCTCCGGGAAGCTGACCAAACTGAAACGCGAAGCAGAGTCCTTCCTGGGTTGATGATTAATACGTCCAAGACGAAGTTCATGCTGGCCTGCGGATCCGAGACCGACCAAACCCGCTTGTCCAGCAATAACAAGGTCACAGTCGACGGCTACGAGCTGGAGATGGTCGTTGTCTATCTCGGCTCACTGGTGACGGCAGACAATGACACCAGCCGTGAGATCCGGCGGCGAATTATCAGCGGAAGTCGTGCCTATCATGGACTCCACAAGCAACTGCGGTCGAGAAGACTAAGTCCTCGCACGAAGTGTAACCTGTATATGACGCTCATTAGACCGGTTGTTCTCTAAGGGCACGACTCATGGATATTGCTCGAGGAGGACCTGCGTATGCTCGAAGTATACGAGCAACGAGTGTTAAAACCATCTTTGGCGGAATGCAGGAGAACAAAGTGTGAAGGCGAAGGATGAACCACGAGATGAACGCAGTATCCAGAAGGTGGTGAAGGCTGGACGGATATGCTGGGCAGGACATGTTGCGAGAATGCCAGACGACTGTCCTGTAAAACAGGTGTTCGTTGCCAATCCGGTAGGAACGAGACGAGCAGTAGGATGTTCGAGAAATTGGAGAACGGTTGCCATGGACCGAGTGTATTGAAGGATTTTTGTTCATCAGGTTATGTCGTGAGACGGAACACCATTTAAATAAAAAAAATAAACAAACAATATGAAAAGTAACATAAAAGCATTCATAAAATGTGAAAAAATTCATAAGTTTTATTGTGGGAGCTGGTTGTGGTCTAATGCCACCAACAAATAAAATGCAAAATATGGAAAACAGACATAGTGTGCAACTTTATTTAGGGTTGCCAACTTCCGAAGTTACCCATTTTCTCCCTTCCCTTAAAGATAGTGATAAAGCGACTTACATTAGTTGTTACAGCATGCTGTTGAGTTGAGCCCGTGTTTAGGATTCCTCGAGTGACGCTCGCTTCCGACCCGACACATGCTCAGATCGTTTTGGCTGTGGCGCTCGACGACGACGAAACTGATTCCTGGAACCCAGGGGATCCCGGTCCTTCCTTGTCCGATCCAATGTCAAACCTTGGGGGCACGAACCGGAGATTCCGCTGATCAACACCACGCTGGTGCTGGTGCTTTGATCTGCTATCCGACCGTCCGTCGAAGCAAACCTGCACGCTATTGTTTCACACGCTGCACTCACACCACGGATCGCGGTTCCTTCCTACTGACGCTTGACTCGCGCCACAGAATTTCCGGAAACACCTCCTCACGCTTGTCATCTGCTGACTAATTCCCAACGGCCGTGGAAAGCAGAAGCTCACCTCCCACTGCGCGGATAAATCCACGGGTGGATTCAAAATCCTGCTTCTGGTTACTGAGTTTCCGGTTCGACTGCCCGAAAGCCTCACAAACGGTAGTGTCTCGCGCACCCGGTTTCCAAACGAAGATGGTTCCGTAGGTAGCTCTGCGTGAGCTGGAATCGCATGCAAAAACTGACCGCCCTCTAGCAAAAGTTAGCGGCGATTCGGTAAAATGAAATTCCCGCCAAAAAAAACGCTCCTGCTCCGGGCGATAAACAAAAGGCGTAATGCCAGTCGACACGGCGCGAAGACGCAAACTGCTTTAATATAGGATGTCGCTCCTTGCTGGCTGGATTTTCCGGATGTCCCCGGAACAAACTGTTCCTGCTTGAATGGTCTCACGGGATTGATTCCCGTAGAGGGTCTTCTGCCGATGTCAACCGCTCGTCTCGTGTCTTCAGAACCGGAAGTGGTGTCTGGAGTAAAACATAAAACGCAATCCCAGTAAACGGCCTTGAACTGCGTTAACGCAGGGTTTCGCTCCTTTCTGGATGGATCTTCCGAGTGCCACCGGCCTATGGGGCCGCACGGGATGGATGTCTGCAAGGGTCTTCTGCCAAGGTCCACCTCAAACCACGTGTCTTCTGACCCGGAAGTGGTATCCGGATTAATGTTCGAATCCACTCGGCCAATTCTAAGATACGGAAACGACGAATAAAAAAAGAGTCCTATGGGGACACAAAATCTGGTCAGGCATAAGCTCGTTTTTCAATGCGTATTGTCAGTACTTACAGTACACCTGACCCCATTTACTGGCTCTTCTTCCTTAGCCTGTTTCTGGGCCTCGGACCTGGACTGGGCTGATAGGCAAACACGCCGGTGGGTCGAAACTAAAACGAAATCTTGATTAGAATCGGTCGTGTCGGTGGTCATTTGCTTCGGCTTACCTATCGACTCTTTGTCCCGTGTGGACAGATTCGTTCCCTTGCGCTTCGTCCGCTTTCCGGGTCGAAAACGACCGGATTATGTGGCGCTCAATTGGTGGCTTGGCGACTAAAACAAAAACATCTTTAATGAGGGATTGGCTGAGTTAGAACCAGTTTGGTTATTCTCACCTTTTCCTTACTTTGAGCCGTAATCCGTTGCAAGTTGTTTTCGGCCCTACCGGATTCTGGGATCGCTCGATTCCCTGGGTATTTGACGGCGAAGTACCACTGGAGGAACGCTTTTCGTAAGCGAAGGGTTGCGTCAGAGGTAATAAATGCCGCTTACCTGTGGCCTCGGCCGAAAATTGATGATTTTTCGGGGAGCGGTGCTTGTCACCAATGGCGCTCACTTATTTTCTCACTTTTTTTCTGCGCCGTCTTCCGGAAGCAGCGCAATATCGCCAACTGCTAAATTAGGCTCCTTTCTAGCCAATTCTTGTCGATACAAATGTTGACAGATGTCAAGTCCAAGTTTCTTCGGTGCCTGACAGATTCCTGGATGAATATTTTCCTGCAGTTGCGGATTTCTGCACCGTGTTTTACTCCAGTGTTTTGTTTTTCTTTTGCAGTTTGTACTCACGCTTAGTAATCTTTTATGGGAAATGGGTTAATAATAATGTGCACTTATCGTATCAAAATTATCAAAAAAATAATCATATGTAACAGTTTCCCAGAATGTTTACCCTTTGAGATACATAAATTACTCATAAGCATCCACGAGACGAACCTTCCTTGAGCTATGGTACCTAATATTAACTTAGAAATTCTTCTCCGCGCTTAATCTAACAACCCCTTTGTTTCTTTCCTGGGCTTAGAAAGCAGAAAACAAGGAAAAATTGTCAACACATTTCATATTAACTTGTCCTTTTGTTTCCACGCTTGCTTTGACACCCGCCACACCCACTTCTTACTCGCCCAGCACAGCGGGGGTGGATCAACGCGACCCCGAACGCACGACGACAACAGCTTAAAATTTACAACCCAAGTGTCGGGTTTTTTTTTCGTTGTTGTTTTGACCCGCACAATCCCTCTGCCTCCAGGGCACGCTCGCGGTGACTGATATCTAGTCCATATTTATTAATAGAAACAAATGTGTCACGCTTTGTTTTGCGGCACACAAACATTAGAGACGAAAAAAAAAACATCCACCCTCTTCTCTCGAGAGGAGTCTATCAAAATTATGTCGGGATCGTTTCGTCGCGGGCTTCAAAGGGCCAAAATATATGATGTCCAATAAATTGATCTCGATTTTTTTTTTCGTTCGCTAGTTTTTGTCTTTCTCCTTTCGACCGAGTGAGGCTCATTTGCTGACTATAGGTTTTTATCGTGGCCATTTTGATCGGTCATAGTGATAAATTATTGAGATGTCCTTCATGGTTTTATTTGAGCCGAAGAAATTACAATAAAAACAGAAAGGAGAAAAAGAATCATAAAATCAAGTTCCGTGGGGTTTAATCGACGACCGGTTCATAATTTTTGTGTAAACACAACCGACCCGACGAGAGTCGTTGTCTTTAAAATATTCAAAAAAAAAAACAAAATGTCGTTCTCGAGCGAGAGAGAGACACACACAGGGCAGGGGGACAGACAGATGAATAAAAGACACAAACATAAAGACAAAGCCGGCACTCATTCAATTTGTTAATGCCAAATAAAACCGGGTTATGATTTACCGCCTTTTTGGGGTGCTGCAACACCTTCCCTTGCGAGAAGCAGCAACTTCGGCGACTTGTCTCTATGACGATGAGTTGACACCAGCCAGAAGATTCCTATCAGCTCTGATTGTCTGATTAGGCGATAAATTTAATCTTCGCGCACAGGTTCGGAAAGCTGCGGGTGAGCCGGGGTGACTCTTCGACGACGCCAGCTGTCGGCAAAGGTGCGCTTTGAAGAATTTCTCCTAGCTGCGCCTCCTTCTCTGCTTGCACTATCACCACCGGCGGAAAGGATTAGAATTTTACGAGTTCTCTTCAGACTTTTTCTTTTTCTTTTAGCGATTTTTTTATCGATTCACCTGTTTAGCCAAAAATCTAACATCTCTCTAACAAATAGGTACTTAACTTACTTAATGATCCCGCGCCGATCCTCCGGTGCATAGGGCCGTGGTAAAAGACCTCCACTGTTGACGATCCGGAGCCAGCGTCTTCACCTGGTCCCAGTCAAGATTCTCGTCGACAGTTCGGATTTCAGCGGCTAGGCTTCGCCGCCACGAATTTCTGGGTCTGCCTCTTCTTCGATGACCCTATGGATTCCAATCTAGCGCCTCTCTGCAAATCTCGTTTTCATCTCTTCGCAGCGTGTGCCCAATCCATCTCCACTTACGTTCCCGAATCTCGATTTCTAACGCCTTTTAATGACACCGGCGATGTAGTTCCTCATTCGAGATCCAGTTGCCAGGCCACCAAGCGCGGATGATATTCCGCAGGCAGCGATTTACAAATACTTGCAGTTTTCGCGTCGTTATCGCATATGTGCACCAAGTTTCGCACCCGTACAGCAATACGGATTTGACGTTTGAGTTGAAGATTCGGATTTTTGTTCGTAGAGAGATCTGGCGTGACCGCCAGATGTTTCGGAGACTCGCAAACGCAAATCGGGCCTTTCTGATCGTGTTTCGATGTCTTTTCTGGTACCACCATCAGGCGTAATCTGGCTACCAAGATACTGGAAGCACTCCACTTTCTCAACTTGTTGCCCAGCTACCATGAAACTGGAGGGATTTCCTGTGTTGATCTCCATCGACTTGGTCTTTCCGACATTGACTTTGAGACCTGCTGCCTTGGAACTTTCGGTGAGGTCGTCGAGTTTGCTCTGCATATCTGGTTGTGTTTGGGCGAGCAAAACAATATCGTCAGCCAGGTCAAGGTCGTTCAGTTGCTCCATTGTTGAAGGATTCCACGGCAATCCTCGGTTCGGTGCACAGTCAATCGATCCAATCAGAATCTCATCCATTACGATTAGAAAAAGTAGCGGTGATAGAATACATCCTTGTCTCACTTTAGCAGTTACCGGGATTGGTTCGGACAAGACACCGTCGTGCAAGACCTTGCACGAAAATGCCTCATACTGTGCTTCGATGAGATGGACTAGTTTCTCTGGGACCCCTCGTCGCCTTAGAGCCGCCCAGATGTTTTCATGGTTAAGTCGGTCGAATGCTTTTTCGAAATCAACGAACACCAGCAGAAGAGAGTCCTGGAATTCGTTGATATGTTCCAGTATGATTCGTAGCGTTGTGATGTGGTCCACACATGATCGTCCGGATCGGAATCCAGCTTGTTGCCGTCGGAGTGTAGCGTCTATTTTCTCCTGGATCCTGTTCAGAATCACTTTGCAGAGTACTTTGAGGGTTGTACAGATCAACGTTATGCCTCGCCAGTTACCGCACTCTGTCAGGTCTCCTTTCTTCGGGACCTTTACGAGGATACCCTGCATCCAGTCGGCCGGGAATGTTGCAGTATCCCAGATGTCAGCGAAAAGACGGTGCAACATTTGTGCTGATAGGGCAGGGTCGGCTTTCAGCATTTCAGCAGGGATGCAATCGATCCCAGGTGCTTTGTTGGATTTCATGTTTTTGATTGCCGCTTCTATTTCAGCCAGCGAAGGCGCTTCCGAGTTGACGCCATTTATGCGATTTACTGTTGGCGTTTCGAGCTGCAGATTCTGTTGGCCATCGCTATTCGTGACTCGGAAGAGTTGTTCGAAGTGCTCAGTCCATCGTTTGAGCTGATCTGTTCGATCGGTCAATAACTGACCTGCTTGGTCTTTTAGCGGCATTCTTGCATTAGTCCTTGCACCACTGAGGCGGCGAGAAATGTCATAAAGTAATCGGATATCTCCATTGGCGGCGGCTCTTTCTCCCTCTTCGGCTAGGGAGTTTGTCCAGGCTCTCTTGTCTCGTCTACAAGCTTGTTTAACTGCCTTTTCCAGCTCCGCATATCGTAAGCGGGCGGCTGCTTTGGCTGACCCGGTACATGCCTGCTCAATTCCGACTTTCGCCTTTCTCCGATCATCGACCATCCTCCAAGTTTCATCCGACATCTATTCACTCCTTCTTCCACAAACTTTACCGAGAGTACCATGGCTCGTCGTGATAAAGGCATTCTTGATTCCACACCACTGTTCTTCGACTGTTCCGTCTGTCGGCAGCTCCGAGGCTCAGGATTCTAGCTGTTCAACGTATGCCCTTTTCACCTCTGGATTTTCCAACCGGCGGACGTCGTATCGACACCCGACTTTCTCCTCGCGCCGTTGGACACGCGCAACTCTCAGTCGTATCTCGCCAAGGACGAGGTGATGGTCAGATGCAATGTCTGCGCTTCGCTTGTTGCGGACACCAAGAAGGCTCCTTCTCCATTTTCGGCTGATACAGATGTGGTCAATTTGATTTTCTGTTCGGCCATCTCGGGATACCCAAGTGACCTTATGTGCTGATCGATGGGAGAAGAGCGATCCACCGATCACCAAATAGGAAATGGTGTCGAATTGCGATACAATTCAGAGAAGAAGAACAAAAAATAAAATCATATTCACTTACGATTAGCGTTTCACAAAATATAACGTGTAGAGTATAATGACACTCTTTCTGTTTTCACTGATCGAATTTGAATATACATAAAGAGCCTTTCATAAAGAAACTATCGAAGTGATGGTTTTTAAAGTGGTCCATACCCTCGCTGGAGAACGTTGAGAGTCTTGGAAGTATGGCTGAAATGATTCATCTTCATAATGAACTAGCTAATCCGGTGTGCTTTGCTACACCTTCCAAAAATAAACATATTTTACAAAAAAAAAAATTAAACTTTTATTTTGTAGGTAAACATCTAGGTATTTTAAAATGAGAACTGCAGCTAGAGATGGTTTCATCTTATTTAATAAAACTCGATCTATTAATTAGCTTATCAAGATCGGAAATTTTTACTGGGTTTTTGTAAGTTTCATGAGTCATTACTTCATTATTTTTGCCATAATGTATGTTTTCTTGATATTGATTCTACTCCCTCTCACTCTTCCAAAGTGGGGAGGACTTTCTTTCTTTGGTTTTTGTTGGCTGGGGTGGCTCACAAACTTTCATTAAACCATTGACGCCACGTTTGACTCCATTTATTAGATTAGTTTTCGAGTTATGCCAAATAAAATACCAAAAAAAAACTTGTCTCTTTTCCTACCCCACCCTAAAAAAGAGAGGGTCCAAAATAATTCGCACGCAAACAACCTATCTGATTACAGATGGTACCTCTTTTCAGATAAGTGCTCGATTAATGCTAAAAACTTCTGTATGTGAGGCCCCCCGCCTCCCTTTTCTTCTTCCCATCCTCCAATACTTGAAGGAGGTAGACGTTTCTAATATTCGTATCCATTTTTTCGTACCCAAAAACCCTTCATTTCTAAGATAAATTCTCAAGTTGGGCGAAAAAAAAATGTAGTATAGGAGCCTCCCTCCTTCCTTCCTATCTTCCCAAAAAAGTAAATAGGGTCACAAAAAATCGTAGAAATATTCACCGTATTCCTTTTGTTTGAATAGTTTCAGTTATAAAAAAAATGTATGGGAGCCCCGGTCCTCCTCTACTATTTCCCCATCGGAAGAAGCGAAGAAGCCAAGCAAATGGAAATAAAAGCGAAGAAGCCAATTTTTTATTTTCATTTGCTCGATTAGTTCTCTAATTATACAAAAAAATTTAAGGGGCCCCTCTCTCTTTCTATCTCTCTATCGGAGGAAGGGTGGGTCCTTAATAATCATTTTACCATTTCTCGTACCCTAATACCATCCCATACCAAATATGGTTCCATTTGCTAGATAAGTTTTTGAGTTATGTAAAAAATTGTAAGAGAGACCCCTTCCCCACTTCTTATATCCCCACTGGAAAGAGGGAGATTTTAATAAACTACTTTAAAAAGTTTAGAAAACATTGAAACACAAAAAAGAAACTGTTTGCGCTGTGGAGAGCAATAATTTTTTTTTTTTTTTTAAATTGTCAAATTATATTTTTTTAACATTTCGTAATAGACCTTTCACAATTTTTGTCAGCCTGATTTTATAGCTAGATGCTTATGTAGTTTATTAAAAGCGCCGATGTGGTCTATCGGATAGGCTGGTGCGAGTCTGGTTTTGATATGCTAGGCGTACTGGGTTCGATTCCCGGTATCGGCAAGAAAACTTTTGGGCTCGAATCTCATTAGTGGCCGACAGGTAAGATGTGTTTCCTCATATAATAACTGAATCTATATATATAAAAAGCAACTTCTGTATGTTTGTTTGTTTGTTTGTCCGCTATAGACTCAGCCGTCTTAAGAGCTAGAGAGCTGAAATTTGGCATGGATGCTCATTAGGACCAGGAAGGATGAAAAATGTTTTTAGATTTTTGGATGACCCCGTCTGAAGGGGGTCGTCCATAGAAAACAAATATTGTTTTCGCGATATTGACGTTACTTTTCGTCAGACCGTGTTGAAAATTTGCACATGAGTGTTTTGAAAGACGAGCAATCGATTTCAGGTGTCAAATTTTGTATAAGGGGTCAGCCAAAGGGGTCGTCCATATTAACTGTTCGCTGTTTTTGCGATATTGTCGTTATTATACATCGTTATTATACATCGTCGTTATACAGTACAGTAGTTATTATACATCGAGTATTCAGATGAAAATTGGTACACGATAATTTTGAGTGATGTGCAATCGATTTGAGGTATCAAATTCAGTGTAAGGGGCCGGCAAAGGGGGTCGTCCATATAAACCTTTCAATATTTTTGCAATATCGTCGTTATTTTACATCGGATTGGGATGAAAATTTGCACAGGGTAGTTTTCATGGACGAGCAACCGATTTCAGATGTCAAATGCTTTGCCAGGGGTCGACGAAAGGGGTCGTCCATATAAATATTTTTTTTACTGTTTTAAGCAATATTGACGTTCTTATACAATGGATTGCTTTAAAAATTTGCACAAGGGAGTTTTGGGGGAAGGGCAATCGATTTCAGTCATCAAAGATTGAGCCTCCGAAAGGGGTTTAGCTTTTTGGCAATAAATGCGTTGTTATGCAATGATCGAGTCGAAATTTATACACGTGGTTTTTTGGCACGGTCAAAGGATTTCTGATTTCAAATTTAGTAGCAGACGACAGACAAAGTCATCGACCAATTTTTTTGCAATTATTACTTAACCATGAATTCAGAAGTGCATCTGGAAAATGCTTGGCAATTGGCTTTCATACAAACTGTTCATGACATATTCCAAGTTGAAAGCGAAACGGAGTTCGTATGGGATCAGCTAGTATATAATAAGAATGTTCAATCAGGTGCCAGCTGGCCAGGTATATACACGGATGCCGAAATACCTGTAAGTAAACTAGCCCACCTGATTGGCTCGTTCTTCCAAAAATAAACCTACATCAACAAAATACATTCATTACATAACAGTTCATACGAAGCCATGGGGTCCGGGTATGGTCGAACTTAATAATAATCTAAAGAATGCGTGTGAGCACATACTTAGGCAGAAACTGCGGTGAATCCGTGCATCCATGGTGGGTAACTAACATAAAAAAAAAGATTTTGATATATTTTATAAAAAGTAAAATTCGTAAAAAGTTAGATCAGTAGCAGGATAAAAAAAAATTTAATGATAAAGAAAAAATCATATTATATCAATGATTTAATCAAACGAACTGTTCCTATCTCGAAAGTTCACTCCCCACTTCTCCCCACAAGTGTCCCTATCTAACAAAGTTCAAAAATTGTTGAAATTATTCTATTAAATTTTTATTTTTATATCTCACTGTTCGTTCAGTTAGGAACTGGGGGGGGGGAGTCCAGAAAAAGCAAGCAAGTTATTCTAATCGACACCCAAAATTGTTAGATTCTTCATAAAATTTTGATGATTGATTAAGGTAATTCAAGAGTAACAATTTTGACTCAGAACTGATGCCAGAACCTCGAAAACGAGTTCAAAATTCAGTTTTTTTCAAAATTGTCTCACCTGTAAATAGAAATTCATTTTTTAATATTAAATTTTAAATGAAATTTAGCTCATTTCTAAGGTCCTGGTTTTGCATTATCGAAATCAAAATTGTATTTCTTCTTTCATGTTTTTCATGTTTCGAATTCTGCATCCAGCTTAGGATTCTTGAGTTTCGGTTCGAATCATCGTTAGAAAATAGATGAGGAAAGCTATTTTGAAATCGTCGTTCAAATTTAGTTTTGCATTTCTTTCCAAATTTGATTCATGGTTTTCGATAATCATCTGCATTTTCAATATTTCGATAATAATTTTCTGGATTTGAAAAGAAAAAAAAAGTTTCGTATTCAGATTCAAAGTTTTTAATTTTATTCTTATGCATAATTCAAACATAACAAAGCTTCGAAATGGCGATCCAGAATTGAACTTTAATTCGAAATTCATATTTTAATTCAGATTCGCAAGTAGGATTGAATATAAAAAATTGAAACAATAAATTCAGATTTAAATCAAAGATTTATGATCAAGGTTGCCAAATTTTTTCCCATCCGTATCCGGGCCGGGCGAATCCGGGCAATTACCTGTCAAAACCTGTCAAAAATACTCATTCCAAAAAAAACCAGGCAATATCCGGGCAAATAAGAGCAAAAACCCAGAAATTATTCAATTCAATTTAAAAAAATCCTTAAAACATAATTTTTAAAAACAGTTTTTTAATTGTATTTAATGTTTCCATAAATATTAAAATTGATAAAACTTGTTAAAAAATTTCGTTTTTGGTCGCAAAAATCATGTACTCGATTTGAGTTTTCTGATTGCTTTTGTAAATAAAGTGAAAATAATCCGAGCATATTTCAACAAAATTCGAGCAACCGGGCCGGACCGGGCAATCAGGAAAGCTTATTCATGACTGATGGCTCTGAAACAAATTTCAATTCTTGGCTCAAATTATGATCTGAAGTTTGGATTCAGAAATCGTTTTTTGTACATTTCAGAAATCATACTGAAATAAGAAAATATATCCAAAAGTCAAATTTTGAATTCAGGTTCGGATTCAGATTCCGGGCTAGCATAAAAAAAACTCAGATTTAGATGGAGTTTCACAATAAAATTAATACCTTAAGGAGCGCGAAAAGATGACATTCTCTATCTCAACTGCCAAAACTGTTGTTTATTTTTTTAAAATATAGTTTAACAAATATCTAGTAGAATATGAGTTTTTTTGCAAGTTTTGCTAAATAAAAAAAAACTGAATTTAATTTATAATGAATCCTCTACAGGATTTAAATTATATAATTTATTTTTAATGAAAATATTTCCTGGTAAAGAAACATGCACAACATGTACAACAACAATGATACAACATCAAAATTGTATTCAACAAATCTTCACATCTTTTTTTATGGTCACAAATTCACTGAATTCCAAACATGGTGTTCAATATACAGTAAGGTTTTTTTTTAACACTGATATACAGTGAGGAGCAAAATAAAGTGTCCAAATTATTTTTTTTCAATTTCTTTTATTTTTCTGGTTAAAATTCAACGAAAACGCATCGTAATCATTTTTTAAATATTGTTTATTATATTCTTTTCAATTTTTGTTAATGTTGCGCTGTTAAAAAAAAAGTTTTTCTGATAGAAAAAAAACAGTTAATATTCCGTAAAAAACAGGGGCAAAATAAAGTGTCCAGATCGGTACAGCTTCAAATTGATTCAAACAGAAGGCAAACAAGAACGATTTAATAATGGGTATGGCCTCCTTCAGCCTTCAACACCTCCTGCAAGCGGTTCGGCATACTTTCAACAAGGTTGTGCAAGTGTTGTGGGTCGAGTTCCTCCCACGCATGCTCCATGGCAACAAAATAAGTATTTTTAATTTGTCACACCAGTCTTATCAGCATCGAGGATGGCCCACAGATTTTCGATGGGGTTCAGATCAGGACTTTGTGGGGGCCTTTCAATGGGTTTGATGCGGCAGGAACGGGAAAATGACTTCATCAGATTGGCCGTATGCTTCGGATAGTTATTCTTCTGTAAAACGAAGCGCTCTTCGAGGCCCGTCTTGATGAGGAATACCTTGAGTTTTTCCCGCAGGATATTGGAATATGACTCAGCTGTCATGATTCCGTCAATTTTTACCAAATTGCCCACCCCACCCCAAGAAAAGCACCCCCACACCATCACCTTACCTCTTCCGTGCTTGACTGTACCTTGGATATGGCGATCTTGGGGCTCCTCACCCGACTTGCCACATATGATCCCGCTTCTTCCGGTTGAATAGCTCGAATTTGGATTCGTCGGCCCACAACAATGTTTTCCAGTACTGGAGACGTTTATCGGCGTGTTCCTTGACGAACTTGACCGCTTAGCCTTGTTCACCTGGCTGATGAAAGGCTTTCTCACTGCGATCTTTCTATGGTACTCCTTTGCATGGATGCGGCGACGAACAGTACAACGCAATACCGAAAATTGGAGCTCTTCCTATATCTGCCGGATCGTTATTATTGCGTTTTTCTTCACTTCAAGAATGATTTTCTTGTCCGTTCTGGCATCTGTCTTGGGCTTCAGACCTCTTCCTGGGCGATCCACCAACGATCCTAACGTTTTCATCTTCTTCATGATTTTTGATACCGCTGGCTTGCTGATTTCGTTGTGCTTGGCCACTTCCTGGTGCGTTTGACCGCACAACACTAACAACCAGTTTCCGGATGGACAACGGAATGGAACCAGAAATTCATGCGTTCTCCATATTTTACAATTTATTCGAATGTAGACACTCGTTTGAATACTCCAGAGCCAAGCCTGTTGTTCATGAAACGTCAAAATACACAAAACAAACAAATTCGAGGGGCGTCGCGATGGAAACTAATCGAAATTTTATTGATTTTTGAGTTGGACACTTTATTTTGCCCATTTTTTTTTTGACTATTAATTGTTTTTTTTCTATCAGTAAAACTTTCTTTTTTTACCAGCTCAACATTAACAAAAATTAAAAAGAACATAACAAACAATATTTTAAAATGATTACGATGTGTTTTCGGTGAATTTTAACCAGAAAAATAGAAGAAATGATAAAAAATAATTTGGACACTTTATTTTGCCCCTCACTGTACGTACCGCGTAAAAAACCGTGCAAAAAAAACCGTGTTAATTCCCGAAACCCGTGTAAAGCCGTGTAAAAAAAAACCGCGTAAAAAAACCGTGTAAAAAAACCTTGGTGTATAGTGTTCTTACCCTATAAGTTTTTTTTTAGTGATAATGCAGTGTGAAAGTAGGTATACAACTGTGAAAAGGTTGGATCTCACCAAATAAGATGTCAGTATTTTTACTGGTTCGGATCCGTGTGTCTTGAGTTGGCAGGAGCAGGACTGATGCTGTTCTGATGCTGGGATCTATTCCAACCTAAATTTCTGAAGCCGAATTGCCTTTTCTCACATATTTCAGGTAAATGAAATAACCACGAGATTATCCCAATAATGGTTTCAGCGCACTTCACAATTATGTTCACTTTCGCGATTATGATCAGCTGGATTTGGTGCTCAACTTTTCTTTTTTCAACTATTGTCTAACTTTTGGAAAAACATTTTTCACGGAGCACAAATATTGTCGTCCTGGTAAGGCAACGCCTACTTGAACTCCTAGCGAATGCGGTTGGGTCCTTAAAGCCAATTTACTCACATTGAACTGATTCTTGGTAACAACTGTCTTTTTTTATCGTCTCGAGTTTTCGATTCACGATGACCGAATATTTCAAATCATTGGTTGGTATATGTCAATGGTTTGAAACATGCATTGGCATGGTGAATTGTTTCATACCCTTATAGAGTACCTAAAACATGTTGGCACCATATCAGTCCGTCCTAAGTGGAACGAAAGTGCATTTCTTCCTCGTACTCTTAGCTAGTTTAATGAAAATCTCTTATGCCAATATGTGTTGAAATTCTAAAGCAGAAATTTACAATCTTGAATGATGAAGTTTGATTGAACAAAATTAACTTTCTAATATTACTGATCAATTTGAAGCCTAGCGGCTCCCACCCAAATTTGTTTCAACAACGGAGGAAATTGTTTTCGAAACCACCATTTCTCAAGCAAGAGCCACCACATGATCGGCTACCAAAAGTGCAGAAGCTACTCACGTAATAGCTGCATAGGGCTCTCCGCTGATTAGGCTCATTCTTCTTCCCATCACGATACGAGCCAGACGATGGGAGGAAACAACAGTTGGTTCATTTAGATCCCAGTGTTGCGATCAATGTTGCGATCAACTATTGGTCGGAATTGGCCTCTAGGTTTAGTATAGGTAAATCAGATCAACGGCGACGGTAGGAAAATATAAATATAGAAACAAAAAAACATAACACGAAACGGTAGTGCTGCCGGGGGTTAGTCCCGTAAGCACTTTTGCGATCGATTAAGCACCGTTTTCACCACGGGAAAATAATGAACCCCATCATCATCGATGATCTCGGACACCACGGAATGAAGAAAGCCTGTGATTAGTCGTGATATGGCTGTCGAACTCGGGGCATGAAGGCATGAACCAACACGGCCCGTAAAGTTCGAACCTGAGCTGTGCGAGAGTTGCTTCTGTTGTTGGTTGAGCTGAGAGGGATGCTACCGAATGGTTCTCCTGATCCAAATGATCATCCTGGTCAGCGTGGAGTCAACATCATTTCTCTTGCCTTATGGTTGTGCGAAAACGAATCGATGGTATTCAAAGGTTAAGCCTTATGACCACAGATCATCCATATTGGCCGAACGGAAAGCAGCAGATCGATTCGAGAAAAAATCAATTATTTATGTTTGCTTTTTGGTCCGATCCTTACGCACACGAAACCATTTGGAAAAGTTTCGATCCTCGAGGCTGAGAATATGATCAGGCAAATGGGGGCTGTGCCTCGTGGAAAACGGGTGCTGTTATCATGCTGGGCTTTGAGATGTTTCCCTCGGTATTCACCAAAGAGTTTGAACGCAAAACAATCAAAATCACATTTAGTCTCTAGTGATTTGATGCATACCGCCCTTAGTGAGGCACCAATCCAATAATCAATCATCCGAAAATTTGCAGCCGTAGGTACCTCGTGCAACTCGCTGAGCTGAACATTTGTTTTGCCTCCAAAAAGAAGGTTGATGTGCACCCGCGTGTGCTCGACTAATGAACCCCCCATTTTGACTCTCCTGGCAGGATCGCCATATTGTGGCACCACAGATCCAGATCATTATGTACCAACCTACTACCTATGTTTGTTTTTATTTATGATAAATTGAACCACCGAAATTTTTCGACTGCTCCAAACCAAACGTGAGCAGCGTTGTGTTGTTTTTCTGGAGCAACAAACAAACTGCAGAAATCGTGGGAACGGACAGCATTGTTCGTTCGTTCGTTCGTTCGGATCGGATGGGGGCGTTTTCGAAATTAAACCACCAGTAGCTTCTGCTTTACTCGGACAGCCAGGTTACCGATCCCAGCCTGCGGGATTGTGGGAAGCTCTTCGGGGGCACAGCATGGCGCGTTCCATTATCACCGAGATTCCGAATTTTGAAATTGACTGATTGCAGCGTGCTCCATTTATCAAAGAAAGTGGCGGCCTAGGCTAGAAATTTGTAATGGTGAGAGAATAGTAACTCAACTGGCTTCATTCTTTAAAAAATCTTCGATTTCGTCTCTTACATTTTTTTAAATTTTGAAATTTGTTTGTGTTCGGTTAAGTGATGACCTTTTTAGTAAAAACATCTCAATATTTTTAAGGCGGATTTTAAGTTAGAAGAAAAAAGATGGTGAAAATGAGCGGGTAGAATTTTTTAGAAGCATTTTCATCACATAAAAGGCGAACACGAAATTATTGTTACCACGAAAAATTCATGTGATAATCGTTTTCTTTATTGAAACTAGATTACATTAATAATTGAGATTTCAGCGAGTATAAAAACCACGTCGCGGCACAAAAACTCGACTGTTCCACGCGAAGGTAGAAGGAACTCTCTTGCTAGATATGGTTCACTGTTTCTCTATGTTGAATTGTTCTCTCTCGCTCTAATCGGTATCGCTATCTCCTACACTCGGTCATCCTGCAACGGTTCTGGACTCCAGACCCGATACTGCTTCATGTTGGAGGCCGCCGTCGTCGTCTTCCGAGGGCCTTCACCGCTAACCTTCTCGACATCATATCGATCGATTCCCTTCACTTTCGTCACCTTATACGGCCCTAGGTACTCGGCCGCATACTTTTTGCCAGGTCCAAACTGCGTTCGCTTGATCACCACAATATCGCCTACCTTGTAGCTTGGTGCAGGCTTCGCCCGCAGGTTGTACGAGCGTCGTTGACCTTCTTGCGCCTTCTCGATCGATTCTCTTGCTCGGTCTCTGATGTCGCGTCGCTGATCATCAAACTGTGCCAGCTTGATCTCTTCGAGCAGTTCACCCAATCGGATATCCCCTTCTAGCCGCATTTGAACTCCGAACATCGATTCGAATGGGGAAAAGCTGGTACTCTGGTGGAAACTGCTGTTGATCCATCGTTGTATGTTTCCAATATGCTTGTACCACTTCGACTTATCGTCAACACTCAGCTTCGTTAGCATGGCTAATATCACTTGGTTCACTCGTTCCACTTGGCCGTTTCCTCTTGGTACTCCGGTCGTAACTTCGACTTGATCGATGTTCTGCGATGCACAATACTCCTTGAAGTCACTTGATGTGAACGCCGCACCTCGGTCACTGATGATTCGTCGAGGATTTCCAAACAGCTCACTCTGCACACGCAACTTTTGGATCACTTCTTGCGCATTCGTCGTTTTCGTCGGATAGATCCACACAAACTTCGTGAAGGCATCAACAATCACGAAAAGGTACTTGTACTGCTTCTCTGTCACATCCATTGGTCCAAGATGATCGACGTGATAGGTATCGAACGGTACCTCACCTTTCGAAATCGGACTCAGCAATCCTTCGGTTTTGCCTCTTTTTCTCTCCGCAAGAATACACTTCACACAACACTCAATCTGCCTTTTAATCTTCGCACTCAGTTGAGGAATGTGGTAGTCACGCTTGATCACCTCTTCGAGCTTTCGTACACCAAAATGCCCGTTCTCGTGCGCTCGTCGAATAACTTCGGATTGTAGTTCGGCTGGTACCACAGTAACTTCTCGGCCGTCTACCACTTTCATCAGAACATCTCCACTTACGAAGTAATCATCGAACTCTTGAGTTTTCAGCAGCTCAAAGATTGCTTGCAATCTTTCGTCCTTCCTTTGCGCACTTTTAATCATTTCCACGAGTGGGTCACTTGCAGCTAGCATCACAGGCGCTCGGCTCAGCGCATCGACATGCTTCATTCGGTCACCAGGACGATGGTCCACTCGGTACTTGTACTCGTCCAATGCGATCACCCACTTGGCCACTGTCGCGTTCAGCTTCTTCGCGCTCACTGTGTGTTTGAACGCCACGCAATCCGTCACAATTTTGAACGGGATTCCCAGCAGGTACACACGAAACCTCTCAACTGCGCGTATCACTGCCAGTACTTCCAGGTGATAAGCACTGTAGTTCTTTTCACCACTCGTTGTCTGCTTGCTCATGTAGTAGATGGGATGGAATCTACTATCGTCGCCTTTTTGGAGGAGCACGGCTCCGTAGCCTTCTTTGGACGCATCTGTGTGAACCTCTGTTTCGGCCTTAGGATCGTAGATTTTCAACACAGGGTCTGACACAAGGCACTCCTTTAGTTGCTCGAAACTTCTGCGTTGGGTGTCGCCAAAAACAAAACGGGCATCTTTCTTCAGCAGTGACGTCAGCTTTCTAGCAATCAGCGCATAACCAGGTATGAATTTCCGGAAATAACTTGTTAGACCCAGAAATCGCTGTAGCTCTTTCACGTTGCACGGCTCTTTGTAGTTTTTCACTGCCTTGATCTTTGCTGGAGACACTTTATAACCACCATCACTTATCACGTATCCCAAGTACTCGACTTCACTTTTCAGGAACTGCGACTTCTCCCAGTTGAACTGGACTCCGTTGTCAGCTGCTACTGCCAGTATCTCCTTCAGGCGCTCCAGGTTTTCTTCGAAGGTCACAGATGGAATGATCACGTCGTCCACGTAAATCATCATGATGCCTTTCTTGATCTGCTCACGGAAAACATCAGCAACAAATCGGCTGAAACTCGCTGGGCTGATGCTCAAGCCAAACGGGGTTCTTCGGAACTCAAACTGCCCCGTATGTGTTACGAAACTGGTGTACTTCTGGCTCGACTCTTCGACTGGTACGTGGAAAAACGAATTCTTCAAATCCAGGACGGTGAACACTTTAGCACTTTTTAGTCTATCAACTTGATCTTCTATATTTCTCATCGGGAAACAGTCTTTCAAGATCTTTTTATTCAACTGTCTATAGTCCACACACACTCTCATGGATCCATTTTTCTTCGGAGCCAATGTCAATGGGCTCGCATATTCACTAACACTCTCCTTGATGATTCCAGCCTTCAGCCACTCCTCGATGGTTTTCTCCAAGATCTGCTTCTCTTTCGGTGCAAAACGCCGAGGGGTGATGTTCACCGGAGCATCGTCAGACAAAATAATTCGGGTTTGCACTCTGCTTTTCACGTCACTTTTCGGCTTGTAGCTATCGATGATAGCTTTCACTTTTGCAGCATACTTTGGCACCACATCAATGGCAACCTCATTTTTATCACTCTCCAGGGTCATCAGCAACACACACTCGTCGTTTTCTTCTTTCTTCTTTTTTATCACTACTCCACTTTTATTCACTTCCACATCCAGATGATCCAATGCCTCCATACCCAAGATTGCATCATACGACATGCAACCATTCGGTACAACGTAGAAGGTCATGTTGGCAAACTCGTCACTTCCAATGTTTACATCCACAACAATGGTACCACGCGCTCTTGTTTTTGCCGCACCAAATCCACTGAACGTTATTGGCGAAGCAAACAGCTGTAGCTCTCCAATTTTGCGGTACACACTTTCACACATAACGTTATAGCGGCTTCCAGTATCGAACAGCGCGCGCAACTTTACATGTGCCACACAGATTTCGACAATCGGTACTCGTTCTTCCGTGATCGTGTTCACAGGCTCGGATTGTTTACCTCTTTTACAGTCTTTCGCTCTATGACCGAACTCACTACACACAAAACATTTCGGCCCACTAGACTTTTTCTCGCAATCGTTCGCATAATGCCCACGACCACCGCAATTATAGCATCGAACGTTGTCATCTGTGTTTGTGGATGTCTCACTTTTTGGTTTCGCACTTCTCTTCTCACTTTTTGCTCCCGCACTCACACTGTTGCCTCTAACGGCATCACGTTGCTGGTTCTTCATTTTCTCGTACTGCTTCACACGTTCTTTCAGCTCGGCAAGTGTGCGTGCCCCGTACAAACACATTTTGTTCACGGGATCGTCGCTCACTCCGCGAACCACGTACTCACACACAGCCTCTTCTTCGATGTGGCCACGTTTAGCGATATTCTTCATGTGGTAGATGTACTGCACTAATGTTTCGTCATTCTTCTTTTTGCGGTTTCGCAAAAGCTCATGAATCTCGGCACTAGTAACTTTGTTCTCAAATTCGTCACTGAGGGCGTCTTTCAATGAAATCCAATCATTGAGTCCGCACGAGCTTTGCACAAACAACTTTGCCGTTCCTTTAAGCAATCGGCGTCCATACACAAACTTTTGTACATCATTCCACCCGAAATTATCGCAGGTTTTTTCGAAATCTTCGAGCCACTCAGCCACATTACGATCGGTGCTTTCGCCGGAGAACTTTTCGAGGGAGTCACCGATATCATTGAACGTAAATCGGTACGTCGACCTCGGGTTTTCTTCTTCGTCGCTAGACCCCATTTCTACGCGATTTGCAGGCGTATTTTCCCGCTTTGGGGTTGATTGCACCAAATCTTCTTCGTCGGCTATAGCACTCCGGTACAATACGTCTTTTTCTTCACACTCAAGTAGCCGTTCAATCAGCTCAACTTTTCTGCCGCTGCTGGCTAGGCTGTTATTTTCACACAATTCGCGTAGAGCCTTCACTGTAAGATTTTGCAAGCTGTCTCTCACAGACATCATGCTCTCTCCTCGTCTCACAAACACATAGATCTCACTGTGTGGAGACTTTCTCACGTCTCACAGCACAATCTCGCAAATCTCACAGCTCTCGCATTTCTCGGTGCCACACTTTAATTTCTTCAAAAGCGATTGGCAGCCATCTTGGCCTTAATCTTAATCGCTTTTCACAATCGAAAATATGCTATTTCTCGATTAAAATCACTTCCACTTGGCTCACAAACTCGCGGAAAATCTCGGTTGAGCCCCCATGTGATAATCGTTTTCTTTATTGAAACTAGATTACATTAATAATTGAGATTTCAGCGAGTATAAAAACCACGTCGCGGCACAAAAACTCGACTGTTCCACGCGAAGGTAGAAGGAACTCTCTTGCTAGATATGGTTCACTGTTTCTCTATGTTGAATTGTTCTCTCTCGCTCTAATCGGTATCGCTATCTCCTACATTCATGTCAATTTTCTAGAAAAGTTTAGAATCTAGCGAACATTTTAGGGTAGTTTTATGCATATTTGCAAAAGACGCTTTTCGAGGCACTCAGATTTGTAGATCTCGCCATTTACTGTGCCGTTTATCACAGAAGGCTCACTCCTCAGTCCGCAAGAGCGGATGGCCTGCCAAACGAGATATTTGGAGGCGAACTTCTTTTCTTAAATTTCTCGTCCACATCAAACTTACTCTTGCCGGTGAAAAATCCTAACCCCGGAATTGGCTTAAAATCGGCTTTTTTATACGTTTCGTCGTCCATCACACAGCAGCCATATTTTGTCAGCATCTTCTCGTAGAGCTTCCGTGTCCGAATTTGGGAAGTTCTGAACCTTGTATGTAAAGCATGGGTGGCCAACATTTTCAACACTCGGGCCAAATTTTGGAAATGCGATAGACTGGCGGGCCACACCACCATTTTTTTTTATTTTCCGAGCAAATACCGTGAAGGACCCTATGGCCGCGCATTTAAGCTATGATGAATGTTCTCTGTGCCGTACAAAAATCGTTTTTTGTGCGATTGCGAAAACAAAAGCACTGACACGTAGTCAAACTTACGTTCTTTAAGGGAAAAATTTAAAAGTGAGAGATTTTTTGTTCTAACGTCACAAAAAACGCGAATTTGTAAAAAGTGTTGGTGTACCAATGACCGCGCACGCTTATGATGCTTGTTCCAATCGCCGCTCACAAGTGTACCAATGGCCGCGCACTTCTTAATTTGGTTTAAACAGTGAATAAGGTATCCAAACAGTTTAAAATGCTGTTTACATAGCTCTCAGGCTCATTGCGATTATTCTCAGGTAAGGATTTTCAAGATTCACTCAACAAATACCGATTTGTCGTCATTGTTTTGTGAAACTAGACAGTGCAAAATTAGTATGAGGCGCCATTTTTACAAAGCATTATTTTGTCGGAAGATGGAACAATGTGTTCGGTCCCGATTTCGGTAAATCATCACAAATTCGGCGAGCTGTCTGAAAATCCACGAGGAAACTGACCACCTAAAACTACACCCAAAATTCAGCCTCTGTGCCAATGGCGTGTAGTCAATTACATAGCATCATTGGTACAAGAAGATAACGCGATTGGTGCTGATTCGATTTGCTCCCACCGGCATTAATCTCCCAAGTTAACCGAATTGCGTATGTCTGAAAGAAACAAAATAAAAACGCTTTCACGTCCCTCCCTATCGCATCACAAGACGAAGAAGGATGGAAATAAATACCGGCCAACACCAGGCAGCCAGCGAACCGAGCGCTGTGCGTGTGAATGTAGCAAAAGCAACAACAAAAACATCCTTCTAATTCAATCCCTTCAATCCACTGGCAAACAACCACGGCCGAGCTGTGCGTGTGTATGCAGTAAAAGCAACAACAAAAAAAAACATTCCTTCAATTCAATTTGCCGGCAAACAACCACGGCTAAGCTGTGCGTGTGTATGTAGCAAAAGCAACAAGAATATATTCCTTCAATTCACCGGCAAACAAGCACCGGCCAAGCTGCCCGGCTTTAGCAGCTGTGTATATGTAGCGTGTGTATGTAATAGCAGGCAGTAAGCAAAGCACAGTTCTCATTCAATGGGTTTCCCGTTTCCTCCACTCCCGTTCCCTTTCCCGTTTCCATCACAAGACAAATGAATACCTTGAAAGGAGGCCAAACGCCGGGAAGCCACTGTCGTGCGGCAGAATGCCTATGACAAATATCCCTCTTCCTGCATGAAGCTCAAATAGTACACTGGTTAAGATGTCGGTCTGGCAAGCAAGACCATTTGGTTAGTGATTTGAGTTCGATTCTCCCTACGGGCGCTGTGGTTTATATTTTTATTTTCTTGTTTCTGGGATGAATTATCCAATAGGATCGAAATCCCATAAAATGTTTTTCTTGTTTTGCTTGAATGTAGTGGTCATGCATCATTTTAGTTGGGAGGCGAGTCCTTATGCCAGTTACGGTTTTTCAAACATATCATCTTCGGCACAGTGCACATTTCAGCGCATTATCGGCACAGAGATGTGCTAAATAGGCATTGGATTTTTGCAACCTCTTCTATGGGTGTAAACAGATCCGGATTGCTATCTAACCTCAAATTTCCACACTTTGTAGCAATTTTTATTAGATAACCGTTTTTTCTGACACTGTTTCAAAAAATTGTGCTTTTTCAGCCGGAATGTGAAGGAAAACATTGATTGGAATACTTGCCTGTGAATCTTATGTAACCTTTGTGAAATTCCGAAGAAGTTCTCTAAGTTTAACTGCTGATAAATACTAGAATACTATCCGTGCGCGGCAATAGAAACATTCGAAAATCAAGTGTACCAATGGCCGTGCACAACAAAATTGTCATTTTTTTCCGCAACAGAACCTTCAAACTGTTCACTTTTTTCATAATTGTTTCTTTATACAGCAACAAATAACTTACGTTCGAAAATTTTTGCCAAGGTGCTCGAATTAAACACAAAAAACTGAATTACAAAAAGGGACCCGTTTAGCTCACTTGCTAAGGACAACAGAAAAAATGGCATCCGACAAAAACGATGTTTGTTTTTATTTTTTCATGGCCTCAAAAAGCAGAATAAATTTTTTTCTAGTATGGCAAGTGAAAGATACGTAGCGGAGGTATCCAAAAATGCGAAATATAGAAATTTTCTTTGTTGAATTTTGGGGAAAATAAAGATTAAAGTTGAAAATGCGCGGCCATTGGTGCTTTCACGGTAATTTCAGATGTCGCTACTTAATCGGCAGCGCTGCACTTAAAATGGAAGATCAGTTATTCATTTGCAAACCAAGTTTTTAAGAAATTTATTTTAAAATAACTAATTCAAAAGTTAACCAGACCTCCATCATTGATAGTTTCAAAACTGAACTAACATCAACAATTCAAAATGCAGTTTCAAATAGGCTTACCAGATACTTTCAGAAAAAGCGGGACATTGCCGTAAAAAGCGGGACATTTTAGAAACTCTAAAAAACATAATTTTTATGATTATTCCTAAACATATTGATATGTTTCTTCAGCTAAAATAGTTCTTAGAAAGTAATATGGATAACTGAAATATGTTTAGGAAATTTAATTCTCAAGAAAATTTCGACTTTGTATACTGCGAAACGTTAAGTCGAAAATGTTAAAAATTCTAAATTTGAAGAAAGTTTTTATATTTTTAAACAGCCGTTTTTGATCATCTACCATTGGATTGAAAATTGTTATTTTTTTATCTCGATACTCCTGTTCTATTTTATCCGGAGTTTGTTTTATTAAGCTACTAGCTGACCCGGTGTGCTTTGCAACACCTTTCAAAATCGAATGATATTTTCAGAATTCACTCGAATTTTAATTGTTTTGTTGGCATTATTTTAAATCATTTATCTATAACATAATTCATAAGCAACCGCTATAAAATGAGAGCCGCAGCTGGAGTATCGGATTGCAATCCAAAAATAACTTAAACTAATATTCTGAATCTTGATCTATAAATTTGTGTTAAAGATCTGATAATTTTAATCTGTTTTTCTAAGCTTCGCCCTAAAAAAGGAGGGTCTCAAATTAACCGTACGCAAACAATCCAACTGATAAAATATGGTTGTTTTTGCATGATAAATTCTGGATTTATGCTAAAAAACTGATAAGAGAGCCCCCTCACTGTCGTTCCCTTCCCCCCCCCCCCCGCCTGAATGGGGGGTGATTTTTAATAATCATACCCATTTTATTCATTCCCAAAAATCTTCTTCTATCAAATATTGTTCCATTGGTTGATAAGTTTTTTAGCTTTACAACAAAATTTATATGGAATCCTCTCCTTTCTTCTCCTCTCTACACTGTAAACCGTAAGGGTCTATATAAATCGTAGAAACATATCTCGTAACTTAGTACCTTTCCATGCCATATTTGTTTCCATTTGTTGGCTTCGTTAGCATAAATTGAGAACTAATGCTAACAAAATTGTATTGGGCTCACCTCCCACCTCTTATGTACCTACTCACTGAAAGGAGAATGGTGTATCAGATGATAATAGAATCATACCAAAATGATCTTCCATGTTAAGTATTGTCCATTTCTCGGAAAAAAAAGTTAAGTGTAAGCTTTTCTCTTCCCTTCCTTTATTCTCAATTCTTTCATCCCACTGCAAGAAAGGAATTGTTTGACAAAAAAAAATTCTCGTATTAAAATACCATCCCATAGCAAATTTGGTTTTATATGCGTTGTAAATTTTTGAGTTATGCATAAATTTGAAAGGAAGTACAATCCCCCTTCCGTTCTCCCCATTGGGGTGGGGTGAAAACTTAATATTCATAAAAGTATGTTTTGTTCTCAAATAATTTTTGATACCAAATTTTATTTCATTTGCTCTATTAATTCTCGAGTTATGCAAAAAAAAGTATGGAAACCCCCCTTTCCCCCTTTATATCTTTCCGTTGAAAAAAAGGCGGGGCTTCAATTTATAATAGAAACATTTCTCGTATCCAAATACCCTCACATGCCAAATATGGTTAAATTTGCTCGATCAGCTCTCCAGTTATACTGAAAATTGTAAGGGAGACCTCTTTTCCCCCTTTTCAAACACCTTTTCGAAGGAGTGAGGGATACGAAATATTCATAGAAGCATTTCTCGTACCCAAATATCATTCCATGCCAAATTTGGTTCCATTTGTTGTTGTAGTTCTTGTGCAATGCAATAAAAATTGTATGAAACCTTTCCTTTCTCCCCGCTGGAAGAAGGAAGGGGTCTCAAATAATCATTAGAGCATGTCACGTTCCCAATTATCCGCCCATGCCAAATTTGGTTCCATTTGCTTGATTAGTTTTTGAGTTATGTTAAAAATTAAAAAGAGGGCCCCTCCCCCCTTTATATCTCTCTTCTGGAAAGAGAGAGAACTCTCAAATAATCATAGAAATATTTTTCGTATCCAAACACCTTCCCATGCCAAATTTGGTTCCATTTGCTTTATTAGTTTTTGAGTTATGTAAAAAATATGAAAGAAGTCCCTCCCCCTTTCAACTGTTGAGGGAGGGGTCTCATATAATCATTGAACTATTTTTCGTATCCCGATACCTTCCCGTACCAAATTTGGTTCCAGTATCTTGATAAGTTTTCGAGTTATATGAAAAATTGTAAGGTAGCCCCCCTCCCCCCTTGCTATCACCCCGCTGAGAGGAGGGAGGGGTACCTAATATTCATAGGAATATTCTTCGTACTCAAATACCACCCCATGCCAATTTTGATACCATTTGCTTGATGGGTGCTCGAGTTATGCAAAAAATTGTCTTTTGTTTGGGAGGCCCCTCCCTCCCTTATTGAGAGAGGGGGGGGTCTCAAACCATAATAGGAACCTTCCCCGGCCTCCAATACTCCCACCTGCCAAGTTTCACGCAAATCGGTTCAGTAGTTTTCGAGTCTATAGGGAACAGACAGACAGACAGACAGACAGACAGAAATTCATTTTTATATATATACTAGCTGACCCGGTGTGCTTTGCTACACCCTTCAAAAACAAATGATATTTTCGGAAACTATTCAAATTTTTATTGTTTTGAATCAAATTATAACATAATTCAAAAGCAACCGCTACGAAAAGAGAGCTGCAGCTGGAGTTTGGAGTTGCAATACAAAGATGACTTAAACTAATTTCCTGAATCTTGATCTATAAGTTCTGATAGTTTTAATCTGTTTCTTTAAGCTTCGCCCTGAAAAAGGAGGGTCTCAAATTAATCTAACGCAAAAAATCTAACTCTGAAAATATGGTTGTTTTTGCTTGATATGTTCTGGATTTATGCTAAAAACTGATAAGAGAGTCCCCTCCTGTGCTTCCCGTCATCCCCTGCTGAATGGAAGTTGTGGTCTTTAATAATCATACCCATTTTATACTGGGCCTATAAATCCTCTTATATCAAATATAGTTCCATTATTGGTTGATAAGTTTTTAAGCTTTACAACAAAATTTGTCTGGAACCCCCTCCTTTCTTCCCCTCTCTACACTGTATAGCGTAAGGGTCTATCTATAACAATCGTAAAAACATATCTCGCAACCAAGTTCCTTTTCAAGCCATATTCGTTTCCATTTATTGGCTTCGTTAGCATAAATTGAGAACTTATGCTAACAAAATTGTATTGGGCTCACCTCCCTCCTCCTATGTACCTACTCACTGAAAGGAGGATGGTGTGTCAAATAATCATCGAATCATACTAAAATGATTTTCCATGTTAAGTCTCTCGGATTTTGTTTAAAAAAAATTTAAATATAAGCTATCCTCTTCTCTTTCTATATTTCCAATTCTATCATCCTACTGCAAGCAAGGAATTGTTTCACATAGAAAAATTTCGCGTATTTAAATACTACTTGAGTTATACATAAACTTGAAAGGAAGTACTATCCCCCCTTCCGTTCTCCCAATTGAATGGAGGGAGGAGAACTAAATATTCATAAAAGTATTTTTCGTGCTAAAATACTTTATTAAACCAAATTTGGTTTCATTAGCTCGATCAGTTCTCGAGTTATGCAAAAAATGTGTATGGAAGCCTCCCTTTCCCCCTTTATATCTTTCCGCTGAAAAAAAGGTGGGGCTCTCTTCCCCCTTTTCATCCTCCTCTTTGAAGGAGCGAGGGATACCAAAAATTCATAGAAGCATTTGACGTACCCAAATATCGTTCCATGCCAAATTTTGTTCCATTTGCTGCTGTAGTTCTCGTTATGCAGTTAAAATTGTATGAAACTCCCTTCCCTCTTTCCTTTCTCTCCGCTGGAAGAAGGAAGAGGTCTCAAACAATCATTGGAACATGTCACGTTCCCAAATACCCACCCATGCCAAATTTGATTCCATTTGCTTAATTAGTTTTTGAGTTATGTGAAAAATTATAAAAGAGGCCCCCTCCCCCCTTTATATCTCCTCACTGGAAAGAGGGAGGGGTCTCAAATAATTATTGAAATATTTTTCGTATCCAAATACCTTCCCGTGTCAAATTAGGTTCCAATATCTTGATTAGTATGCGAGTGATATGAAAAATTGTAAGGTAACCCCCCTCCCCCCTTCCTATCACCCGCTGAGAGGAGGGAGGGGTACTTAATATTCATAAATATATTCCTCGTACCCAAATACCACCCCATACCAATTTTGATACCATTTGCTTGATGGGTGCTCAAGTTATGCAAAAAATTGTCTTTTGTTTGGGAGGCCCCTCCCTCCCTTATTGAGAGAGGGGGGGGTCTCAAACCATAATAGGAACCTTCCCCTGCCTGAAATACCCCCACCTGCCAAGTTTCACGCAAATCGGTTCAGTAGTTTCCGAGTCTATAGGGAACAGACAGACAGACAGACAGACAGACAGACAGACAGACAGACAGACAGACAGAAATTCATTTTTATATATATAGACTAGCTGACCCGGTGTGCTTTGCTACACCTTTCAAAAACAAATGTTATTTTCAGAAACTATTTAAATTTTTATTGTTTTGTTGGCAACCGCTTTAAAATGAGAACTACAGCTGGAGTTTCGAATTGCAATACAAAGATGACTTAAACAAATTTTCTGAATCTTGATCTGTGAATTTGTGTTAAAAATATGATAATTTTATTCTATTTCTTTAAGCTTCGCCCTGAAAAAGGAGTGTCTCAATTTAATCTTACGCAAACAATCTAACTTATGAAATCTGGTTTTTTTGCTTGATATGTTCTAAAAACTGATAAGAGAGCCCCCCTGTCCTCCCTTTCACCCCCTGCTAAATGGAGGACGGGATCTTCAATAATCATACCCATTTTTTTCGTTTCCCAAAATCCTCGTATATCATATATAGTTCCATTGGTTGATAAGTTTTTGAGCTTTACAACAAAATTTATATGGAGCCCCCTCCTTTCTTCCCCTCTCAACACTGTGAAGCGTAAGAGTCTATAACAATCGTAGAAACATATCTCGTAACCAAGTACCTTTCCATGCCATATTTGTTTCCATTGGTTGGCTTCGTTAGCATAAATTGAGAACTTATGCTAACAAAATTATATTGGGCTCACCTCCCTCCTCCCATGTACCTACTCACTGAAAGGAGGATGGTGTGTCAGATAATCATAGAATCATACCAAAATGAACTTTTATGTTGAGTTTTGTCCATTTCTCGGATTTTGTAAAAAAAAGTTAAATGCATTCCTCTTCCCTTCCTATATTCCCAATTCTATCCTCCTACTGCAAGAAAGGAATCGTTCCACATAGGAAAATTTCTAGTATTAAAATACCATCTCATGCGAAATTTGGTTTTATTTGAGTTATTTATTGGGTTATGCATAAACTTGAAAGGAAGTACCATCCCCCCTCCCGTTTTCCCCATTGAAAGGAGGGGTGAAAACTTAATATTCCTAAAAATATTTTTCGTATTCAAATACTTTATGATATCATTTGCACAATTTATTCTCAAGTTATGCAAAAAATTTGTATGGAAGCCTCTTTTTCTCCCTTTATATCTTTCCGCTGAGAAAAGGTGGGGCTTCAATTTATTATAAAGACCTCTCCCCTCCTTTTCATCCACTTCTTTGAAGGAGTGAGGGATACCTAATATTCATAGAAGCATTTCTCGTACCCAAATATCGTTCCACGCCAAATTTGGTTCCATTTGCGGTTGTAGTTCTCGAGTTATGCAGTAAAAATTGTATGAAACTCCCCTTCCTCTTTCCTTACTCCCCGCTGGAAGAAGGAAGGGGTCTCAAACAATCGTTAGAACATGTCACGTTCCCAAATACCCGCCCATGCCAAATTTGGTTCCATAAGCTTAATTAGTTTTGAGTTATGTTAAAAATTATAGGCCTCTTCCCCCTTTAATATCTCCCTACTGGAAAGAGGGAAGCGTCTCAAATAATCATAGAAATATTATTCGTATCCAAATACCCTTCCATGCTAAATTTGGTTCCATTTGCTTTATTAGTTTTTGAGTTATGTAAAAAATTATGAAAGAGGCCCCGCCCCTTTTTACTTGAAAGAGGGAGGGGTCTCGAATAACCATTGAATTATTTTTCGTATCCAAATACCTTCTCATGCCAAATTTGGTTCCAATATCTTGATTAGTTTTCGAGTTGTATGATAAATTGTAAGGTAGCCCCCCTCCCCCCCTTCCTATCACCCCATTGAGAAGAGGGAGGGGTACCTAACATTCATAGAAATATTCCTTGTTCCCAAATACCACCCCATGCCACATTTGATACCATTTACTTGATGCGTTCTAGATTTATGCGACATTGACTTTTGCTTGGGAGGCCCCTCCCCTCCTTCATGAGAAAGGGAGGGGTCTCAAACCATAATAGAAACCTTCCCCTGCCTCCAATACCCCCACCTATCAAGTTTCACGCAAATCGGTTCAGTAGTTTCCGAGTCTATAGGGAACAGACAGACAGACAGACAGACAGACAGACAGACAGACAGACAGACAGACAGAAATTCATTTTTATATATATAGATGTAGATACATTCAAGGGATTCTGCTAGGATTTCGAAAAACATCTGGCATCATTTCGAAGCAACTTACATAATATTTTCTTCATTCGAAAAATATTAACATCGCTAGAACGTGCTCAAAGCACGCTCAACGCACGCTTTTTATTCTTTAATCTAAGACCAAAGCAAATAAGATGTACTCTGTTTTGCTTGGGACTGGAGTAGTGTCATTACGCAAAAATGGTGGTGGTGTGATAAAAAATCAACGATTTTGTTTTTGTGCCGAAGAAGAACAATATGCTAAATTGGTCAAGCGCCAGGGAAGAGAGAACGTCATCAAAAAATATCCTTGATTTGGAGAAAGAGTTTTAAGCCATACAGATGGCACACTTGTCACAAAAAAATAAAGGTCAGTAATCTTATTATTGGACGCTATTTAACGTAAAATCCATTTGTCAGATCGTCTAAATTACAGATGTGAACGTTATATTACAATGTATATTTATTGTAACTTTCATCGATTTTCACTGTTCTTTCCGAATCGAAGTGTTTTTTTTTTTTTTTTTTGATTAAAATTTTTAAAGAATAGACGAAAAGGTGGTCTGGTTATTTTATTGGTCTAAACCTGAATGAATTTAACTAAAAAAAAAGTTGATTTGGAAAAGGTGATTTCCGAATTCGCACATCATTAGTCATTGGGTCACACATGTCCCAAAAGTGATCCTTGACATTTCTAACGATGATTTTGATGACCGATAATAGAGCGATAATATCTCTTTCTCGTTCTTTTCGGAAAATTTCGAAGGCCGTACTTTGTAACGGTCATAGGGAAACACCTTTCGAAACGGAGGAAAACTCTAAGCTGCCCGGCGGAGGTTCGTCCTTCTTTGCTCTGCATCAAGTGAACCGAAACAGCTGCGTCATCAGGACTCGGTCGCCCCGCGGGATGTCTCTTCTCTGCTCGAGATGGCCGGGCCAACCATCCTTATCGGTCCTCAGAACTGATGATCCTTCCACACGTTCCGTCTGTGGTCTCTTTGCCTTGCTTATGGTTTTCCTGAGGGCGAGATAAATGGATCTACATTTGGTCCTTTGATGGCCACAATCAAATAAACACGCTTTTTTTTCTCTCCTGTGTGTATTTGTACAAAAAGTGGAGAGAATGGCAAGTTTTAGTTCCATTTTTAGTAATATTTTTCCAGTTCACTGTCGGTCCCAGTGATGAGAAATGGATTTCATCATTTTCGGTTAATGGAAGAAAAACCAATTCAAGTGCTTCGCTATTATTGGAGTTATTTTTTGGGTGTGAAAACATGAAACCACACGCACGCCATTGTTGGGCGATGATAAATTCATCTATTTCGATGAAAGGATTCAAATGGAGCAAAATGTGTCCTTTTGTTGCGGGAAAATTGTTCGAACATGAGTCTCATATTTCAAAAGGATTTACCACTTCGTTTTTTTCCCGAAGGCGAGGCGGCATAATTTTGTTTCGCTAGGCGAGAGAGAAAAAAAAAGTCAAGCAATTTTTAATTGATATGAATGCGTCTTGGGTGGTTTTCTAATTAAAAATGTTCATTCGGTGCATATAACTTGCGAAAGGAAGATGCCGGCAGCATCTTAGCGCTTTCTTTGCTAGGTTGCTTCTGCTGCTGTTGGTGTCGAGCACCCTGCCGAGTGACAGTTCACATTTTTTGTTGCAGCATGAAAACAAATAAATAAATGGGCTGGTTTCAAAGTTTTTAATTAAAACGTCGTTAATTTTCTCTCTACGGCATGGCACCGCGATGAAAGGGCATCAATGTGGGTTCTGAAATAATACGAACTTAAAATAGTAAGAACAATTTTTATTACGAAAAATATAGTTTTTTTTTGCATTTTTTTTATTAAAGATACAGTTGGCGAGCAAACATTCATTGTTCGACTTGAACTCATGGCCATCAGCTCGGAAAGTAAGAAGTTTCCCAATTGAGCTGTGATCCAAGTGAATAATAAAATAAAATCGTATTCTTTTTTTGGTCATTTTTTTCAAAAACTGAAATGAAGAAGAATACACGCTAACTTTAAGCTACTCCTTAAAGGCGTAAAATTAATCCGTTACTGAGAACCTTAATGATCTGTCAAATAATGGGTCATTTTGACGGAACTATATTACCCCTCATAGGGCTTGTGATATAGCTCAGTTGGCAAGTCTGTTGTCTCCTGAGCCGATGTCCGCGAGTTTGAGCCCCAGAGTAAACATCGAACACAGTTGTACCGGATAAGTTTTTCAATAACGATCCGCCAACTGTAACGTTGATAAAGTCGCGAATGCCATAAATATGGAAAAACGACTATAATCGAAACAAAAAAAATATTACCCCTTATTTAAAAATACTCGATTCCTTTCAAAAGGGGTAGTTTTAGATACATTACATTCAAAACAATAGATTTAGCATGATTAGAGAGATTGTGGTAAGAGATTTACTGAAAGTTTGAATTGTATTCTTCCAAAATTTATACTCATTTATTTTTTTTCCAGAACATCAATTTGAAATTCCGAACTGCAGTGGATTAACATTAATGGTAAATTTAGCGATTTTTGTTTTCTATATTTAAAATCCAATGATTTACTATGTTTCAGGATTCATCTGATTGTATCAACCGCATACCGAAATAATCCAAGCATTAAATCGGAGGATTCTAATATACTAAGCTGTTCGTTCACACTGCACTGTTCGTTCTCCGCTTGTGGCGTGAACCACGCATGGCCTACTATTGTGTGGTGGTAGCTACAAATCTGTCTGTATCTACAACTGCAGAGAAGTAGGCTCGTGAGGAACAAACAGATGAAATGTGATGAAAAGTTTTTCAAATAAAATTATCGTGCCGCTCATTTTCAACATCTTTCACCTTATCCTAATCCTCTATCCATCTATAATATTTCGTTTCTTAATTATTTTTTTCTTAAAAAATATAAAATTTCACCGATATAGCCGAGAAAATAATATCATAAAATAATAATAATAACCTTTTATTATTCTCCGGGATCAGACATAAGTTTTGGCTAAGGAAGTATGATAAGTGATTAGTGAAGTGCATCGATCATGAATGGTGAATGAAAAAATAATCACTTCGACCAAGAATCGAACTCAAGTCTTTTGGTTACCTCTCCGACACCATATCACTAGGCCAAATCGTCAGATGAAATTTGTCAAGATGTAGCTCTATAATTGATTTGACTTCATCAAAATCAATTCGCTGCTAGCTTCTACGGCAGAAAATGCCCACCGTACCTCAATTTATGGTGCTTATGCTACCCCAGGGGTGTTCTCATTATGCTCTAACAGGGAGCGATTTTCAACCAGATAGGAAGTAGAATTTTTTATCCAAGCAACCAAAAGTCTCGTTAAAAAGGTCAAACACAGCTTAATCAGCATAATCAATGTGCTGAAGTTCGTTTTATTCAGCCCAAAATTTAAGTATTTATTGAAACTTTGAAGTTCCATTACATATTTGAACGGCCTTCTGTTCAGCTCACAAGTAATTGTTTAACCAGCAAAAAAAATAACTGTGTGATTTTAATATGTGATAAATTCGTGGTAAGTAAATATATACAGTTGGTTAAAATTTTTTACAGTGAAAAAAATAACTCTTTTTAAAAAAAATCCGAATGGAGTTAGTTTTAAGTTGTTTTGAGTTGAAATTTCAAAATAAATAATACATTTCAACAATTTTCAAGCTTCAAAAAATGATTTATTGATTATATGCTCGATGTTCGTTTATATTTGATATACAAGAAATGGCGGACATGTCACAAAAAGGCTATTTGAGGAGTTTTTTGGAACTTCAAGTCCATGGAGGTCTATTTGAGATCCAATTTGTAACTTTTCTACTGAAGAGATGCGATTGAAATGTCACAACACAACAATTTTTTAGAAATTCAAGTCCATAGAAGGCTGCTTGAGGCCCTTTTTGTAACTTTAACACAGAGTGATGCGATTGACGTGTCACTAAAAGGCTATTTGAGGAACATTTTGTAACTTTAACACTAAACATACCGACACTTTGTATATACCTATTCATACCGCGAGCGGTCAAATGACGGCAAACACCGTTTTCGCTAAAACTCCCTTGTTTCTCAACCGATTTCTATCAAATTTAAAGTTTTGAATAGCTTATAACTCGACTCAAATATGTTTCTCAGACAATTTTCATCTACAATCAATAACTTCAAAGTTATTTACAGTACAAAAAAAAATTTATGAAAAAACATGCTTCAGAACAAAGGTTGTAAATCAGTTATTAAGTGCTCGAAAAAAATTTCACTTAGTGCCTGAGAAAGCTGAAGTTAGAAGCTATATGTTGCACATATGGAAAATTTTTTTAAAAATTTTCTAAGATCATGGCCACAAAAAATGTAAAAAAGTTGTGTAAAACCCGTACTTTTCAATCAATCAACCGCCAAAGCTGTTCCTGTTACAGTAAAAATTTTGAAAAAGTGAATTGAAAAGAAGACGTAATTTGTCACATTTTGGCATCTTTAGATTTCTAAAATACTAAATACATAATTTTTGACGGCTTTTCAAAGGTAGTTGTTTTGCGAACTTTTAATGAATCTGGATTTTCTGAGACAATCCCTACACTTAAATTCAGCTTTGCACTGGATTTTGAGTACGTTAACGTATAGTTTAGGCAATAAAACTATATGCAAAAGAAAGCAAATTTCATACCGGTTCTAGTGATGTAACTGCATTGGCGGTGCGATGCTTGACAAAAATATAATAAATATATTTCTGAAAGTAAAACCAGAAAATTTGAGCGAATGCTCGTTTGTTTTTTCGTTTCCTTTCACCCGTTTTCGTGTGCGAATTGGCTTTGAGATATTACCACCCACTGCGCCCGTCTGCCAAGCAAGAATTTGTGCTGACTTCTCAAAATTCAGAAACTAGTTTATTGTTTTATTTATCATATTTTTGCCAAGCATTGCACCGCCAATGCAGTTACACCACTGAGCTTAGGTGTAGGAATTGTCTTAGAAATCCAAAATGATAAAAAGTTCGAAAAACAGCTACCTTTGAAAAGTCGTCATAAGTTATGTACTTCGTATTTCAAAAAATCTAAAGATGCCAAAATGTGACAAATTACGTCTACTTTTCAATTCACTTTTTCAAAATTTTCTACTGTAACAGGAACAGCTTTGGCGGTTGGTTGATTGAAAAGTACGAGTTTTACACAACTTTTTTACATTTTTTGTGGCCATGATCTTAGAAAATTTTCAAAAATTTTTCCACATGTGTAACATATAGCTTCTAACTTCAGCTTTCTCAGGCACTAAGTGAATTTTTTTCGAGCACTTAATAACTGATTTACAACCTTTTTCCTGAAGCATGTTTTTTTATAAAATTTTTCTTGTACTGTAAATAACTTTAAAGTTATTGATTGTAGATGAAAATTGTCTGAGAAACATATTTGAGTCGAGTTATAAGCTATTCAAAACTTTAAATTTGATAGAAATCGGTTGAGAAACAAGGGAGTTTTAGCGAAAACGGTGTTTGCCGTCATTTGACCGCTCGCGGTATGAATAGGTATACCACATACGTTATTCGAAAACCGTAACTTACTTACTTACTTAATGATCCCGCGCCGATCCTCCGGTGCATAGGGCCGTGGTAAAAGACCTCCACTGTTGACGATCCGGAGCCAGCGTCTTCACCTGGTCCCAGTCAAGATTCTCGTCGACAGTTCGGATTTCAGCGGCTAGGCTTCGCCGCCACGAGTTTCTGGGCCTGCCTCTTCTTCGATGACCTTCTGGATTCCAGTCAAGCGCCTCTCTGCAAATCTCGTTTTCATCTTTTCGCAGCGTGTGCCCAATCCATCTCCACTTACGTTCCCGAATCTCGATTTCTAGCGCCCTTTGATGACACCGGCGATGTAGTTCCTCATTCGAGATCCAGTTGCCAGGCCACCAAGCGCGGATGATGTTCCGCAGGCAGCGGTTTACAAATACTTGCAGTTTTCGCGTCGTCACTTTAGGCTAACAACCTACTGCTCCCGATTCATAACTTGTTACGGAATCCGAAAGAAATGACCGAAAACCGTAACACTTAAAAAAAATTTAAAAACGCAAAAATACTTGCATTTCAAAAACAAAAATAGTCCTGTCGTTAAATTTGCGAAAAAACAATTATATAAGGCGTAATCATCGTTAAAGTTCAAAAACCGTCATTTGACCGCCTCCGGTACGTTTAGTGTTAATGCTCGCATTCGAGAAAATTAGTACCGATTACAGATATGGGACTTTTGGTTGCTTGGGTTTTGATACATACACAGCCAGATTTTGTCAGCATCCCGGTGAGTAGTAAAAGTGCTCAGAGAAGTACAGAAATAGCAATAAATTTTTTTGAAACGATCCATTCAGTCCTGAATTAGCGCAACGAGTTTTAATTTTGTATGGAAATTTGTATGGAAATACAAAATTTTTCATTCAAAAATCACAAGAGATGTACTGAGAGTTCCAAAAAATTCAACTTAAGATGAAAAATATTTCTTCATTCTATAGTACAATTTATGTGAACAAAACACAAACCTAACTTGTACCTCAGAAAAGTTATTCGATGTTATGTTGCCGTAAGATGAAAATAAAAAATCTTAAAAAACTGCTTTGGATTGCCAGAAAATTTATTGATTTAAATAATCTTTGCAAAAACATTTCATGCAATTATTAACAGCTCAAGCAAGCAAAGTCTACCATTTTTAAATACTTTTCAATGGATTCAGATTTTTTATTTTGAAATGGTTATAACTTTTTTCATGAAATTCTTAGCTGCTTGTCGTGCTATAAAAAAATGAAGCTTAAGAATAGTCAAAACCAAAAATCAAAGACCGACTTCATTTCAAGCTTATTTGAATTTTCTGCATGATTTAATGTGCAAAAATTTCTTCTTCCATACAAATTTCCATAGAAAATTGAAACGAGTTGCGTTAACTCAGGATTCAACCAAATCATCTCAAATTTTATACTGATGCCCAAAAGGCATCCAAAAAACTTATGGGAGCAAAAAGTCATTTTTTGCAGCATCTCACTTCGCTTCCAGCCACTTATTTTAAAAACACATAATTATAAATTAAACCCGAAAATGTTTCCGAAATTGTACTTCTTTAAATGAAAAAGTGCGGGAGATCACCTTACATCTCCCGATCAGAAGAGATAAACAAAATTATATCAAGATGAGATATTTTGATATTCAATTTTTTCCTATCTAAATTAGATATAATTTAGCACTCGTAGAATGTTACAATATCTCAAAATATAACAAAAAGTCCATGTAAGCATAACTAAATTCATCTCTTGATAGCATTATATCAAGATTATATCTCAAACAGATAGGATTTCGGCCATCAAAATGCAAAAATAATAATACAAGGCGCTTGTATGCAGTTTTGTATTATATGCAATGTTCGAGTACTTCCTGAATTGTATTCGAACTTTTATGCATTGTTTCCAACTTGAACAATTCTTGAAAAATTCTCGTACCAGCCAGGAGATTCGAACCTCGACCTGCAGGTTACACTTCCACAGAATCATGCATGCATGCATTGGAATGATACCTTCAAACTTCCAATAAAAGTTTTCGAAGCATTTGCTTGCCTAGCAGAAAAAAACTGAATCATTTTTCCGAAACGACCAAATCAAAGATTTTGATATCAAAGCTGAATAAGTAAATAATATCTCGTTGAGATGGGTTTGTGTAACAATCTTAAAATGCTCTCCTGATCGGGCTCTTTATAAATCAATTAATGATATTTAAGAATTTTCCAATTTTGAAAATTCTCAGGTAGAAACTCCCGGATTGGAACATCAGTTCAGAATAAATGAATAAGGAAGATAATGGAACGAACTCACCAACAGTTGAAGTAGGAAGTGTGTTTCCTCTTGCAGCGGATCATTCGACAATGTCAACTTCTGGAGGTCGATTAAATCAACAGAGAATCGGGTCGGCACATACAATAAAACATGCAATTATTGATTACCATGCTTTATCCACTAATCCAAGAAAAATTCACAATTTCAAAATGACAAATTACTTAAACTTCAAAAATTAAATTTTCATTGAGCTGGAGCGAATAAAAAAACACGTGCGATACTAACAATAGACTGAGTCAATTTTCGGTCATTTTGAATTTTTCAAACCCTAGAGTCTAAAAAGCTTCATTTTGGCTTTAAACTCATCCATGCTTATTTGCAGAATTTTTAAGTAACACAATTTTTGTTCCTCCTGTGGAACCGAGCTTGCTCATGATTTTTGTGCTAATTTATAAATTCTTTAAAGTATTTTTTTCGCTGAAAAACTTTGTTCAAGACCGTTACGTTCGTATCTTAATAGGTAAAAAAGATAGTAGCTAATAGGTAGTAGTTAATAGGTAAAAAAGAAGACAGGGGCATGTCTTTTGGTATGGATAAAAAATAAATTCAATTTACATCACTGCTGGTGCTTCGCGAAGTATTGCATGAAAAGTAAACATGTCATACTTCGCTAGGCACCTAGCAGTGATGTCAATTGAATTTAATATTTATCAATGCCAAAAGATGTGCCCTCATTTACAACCTTATAACTATTTTGTCTAATAAGATACGAAGTTACGGCCTTCGACATAGTTGTGTAGAGATGAGATGAAGGATATGGAGGAGACAAATCAAATTTTAAAAGAAATAATGGTTGTATTCGGCATCACTTAAGATACATTGAATAAAATTAATTTCTATGGCAACATTTGTTATTTTGGCAACACTAGGCAAAACAAACAAAACCAAGTCAATCATTGATCTATTCTTGTGAGCGATAGACGTGTCTAAGTGAATCTCTGAATTGAGATTCGTAAAATCACGCCAATGGCGTCGTTGGTAGAATAAATACAAATAGCGCAGATTTTTAATGCTGCTGCTGTTGATTGTTTTGATTTGGCCTTCCGATGGGAAAAGAAGGATTGGCTTCAGAAGCACAGATTTTCAAGGCTGCTGCTGCTGATTGTTTTGGTTTGGCCTTCCGGTGGGAAAAGACGGATTGGCTTTAGAAGCGCAGATTTTTAAAGCTGCTGCTGCTGATTGTTTGTTATGATTTGGCCTTCCGGTGGAAAAAGACGGATTGGCTTCAAAAGCTCAGATTCTTAAGGTTGCTGCTGCTGGTTGTTTGTTTTGATTTATCCTTCCGGATGGAAAAGACGGAAGCGCCGATTTTCTGCTGCTGCTTGCTGATTTTTTTGTTTTGGCCTTCCGGTGAAAAAAGACGGATTGGCTGTAGAAGCGCAGATTTTCAAGGCTGCTGCTGCTGATTGTTTTGAGTTGCACGGCTAAAAAACTCTACAGGCTGTTATCAAAATTCGTATGGTTGGCTCTTCCATATCACAGATTTTTCGTTCAACCCATAATTTCGCTTAATCAACATCGAGAACAACAAACAAGCTAGCGTTTATGTGAAGTTGATTTGGCTGTAGAGAATTTCTCAACTGCATTTCGCCAAAATAATTCAACAGCTGGTAGATTTTTTCCTAGTCTACATTATTCAATTTTCAAATAAAACTGATGCTTGACTAGACCTCGAATCTTGTTCAGCTAACATTTATTTTTAAGATGAACAATTAAGATTTTTTCTTGAATCAGAAAATAAAAAAAACAGTAGAAGGAGGTATTTGTAGTGCTTTTGCGAAAATTCTGCAAAAAATCATAGATGAGTTTTTTAGACCCCAGGATTTGAGAAATTCAAAAATGACCAAATCGACTCAGTCTCACCAACAAGCCATCGGTTACTTCTCCCCGTTGACGTACATTTAACATTTTTGCTTCTTCTTCTCCTTCTTCTTACATCAACATGGCCAAAACATGTAGGCATTCTGGAAAATGGAAGACTTGCGTCTATAATTTTTCTTTTAAGCGTATTACCTGTTACATATTCCTATGCATTGCAGATATTACTACGGCCAGGCCAACCATGTGATGAAAACCGCGAAAGATACAGAATACAGGGATGGAATGAAGCGTGGAGATCACTACCAAACGCTTCATATAATATTTTGAATATGTAAAGACCTAAATATGAATTTATGCCATTTGGGAAAGTATATATATATGGAATATTAATACATTAAATGCTGTTAAGGAATTAGAAAATTACGATATATACCTGGGCTTGTGATATAGCTCAGTTGGCAAGTCTGTTGCCTCCTGAGCCGATGTCCGCGAGTTCAAGCCCAAGAGTAAACATCGAACGCAGTTGTACCGGATAGTTTTTCAATAACGATCCGCCAACTGCAACGTTGATAAAGTCGCGAATGCCATAATGATGGTAAAACGACTATAATCGAAACAAAAAAAAAAAAAAAAAAAAATACGATATATACCAACATTATACGCAGCGCAATAAAAATTAGAATATAGAATATTACATTTGGGTTTCTGTAGACCAGCTATTCTAACATTATAAAAATAGTAAATTTCAAGTATGGATTATCATTAAAGTTCTCCCTTTAAAATAATTCTATTTTTGAACGAAAGATTCAAATTCACTGGTTTTTCAATAATCCTAAAACAAATTCTTGAGCTTAAAAATTCTCAAAGTTTAATGATCACATAAACGCTAATTGGTGTATAAAATTGAACAACTTTCTATCGGAAACTGCACTTGAAAATGTCGGGTTGGGCGGATGTGTAATATCACATCCTACAGAACATACTTTCACAAAGTTTTAAATATCAACTCACGAAAAATCTAGAGAGGACGTTTAATGATTGAGTTACTGTGCACAAAATTTCCAAATCCGGTAGAATTCGACTCTGTTTTTTTTGTGTAATAACTTACTTTCATGACTTCTCAAATCCATTACTACTTAAATTTATGATGCTTGATCAACAACATTATAAAGAGAGAAATGTTGTAGAATGAAATAACAAGAAAAAAATGAGCTGTCTGGTATATAAGATCATCCTAATACAAAATAGATCGGAACGGGCTCACCGAGGCAGCATAACAGGATAACAGGACTCTTTCGTTGGCCGATCTGGTAGCGCTTATTTTAACGGAACATACCAACCGCCATAACCAAATTTGAATAAAAACAGAGACACTTCTTAAAAACTGTTTCCAAATCTTTCTTTCTTCTTCACATGGTCCAATTTCGTATTTTTCAATTTTTCAAATAACGCTTCCATAATTAAAAAAAAATCTATCGAGATAATTTTCACGGAGCTGTAATAAACACAACCGATCACTTTTTTTTCTCATGGCCAACCTGACGTACATTTGACATTTTTGCGTTTTTTTTTTTGTTTAAAACGCAAACCTCAAATTAAGATTCCAACTTTATATTATAACAGATTTTTTAAGGGTTCTTAGCTTCAATTGAAAGTTTCCTTACCTCGTTTTCGGACTTCATAATCCAGAATATCGATCTGCGGTACACAATAAACGGCAATAGTCAGTCAGTCAGAGTTATTGATATGAAGGTTCCGATTGGAAATCTAATTACTGCTGATTTGTTATTCTGCTGTCGACAAATGATGTTCTTCTGTCTGTGTTATGTTATGATGTTCAATAGGAAAATTACCCCTAAAATCCCATTTATCTTTCCGTCATGGCCTGCTGTTGTGGTGGCTTCGCAATAAAGCAATTGGTTGCTCGCTAGATATCCAAATGGGTTAGGTATGTTTTAGGTAGGGATTTTAGCGTCCACTTCAAAGCGCTCAAACTCCACCCAAAATCGATCGATAGACGATTGGGACGTTGGAAGTTCAATTTTGTCTAGATTTTAAATGCATTGCATCATCATCATCGCTAACATCAAACCGGGGCGTTCGTTGTTGCCATGAATAGACACCTTGGCGACGCAGAGGGTGGTACTCCCAAAAAGTAATTGAAAATAGTTCTCATTGTCCCCGCTCCAAGCCGGTGTAGAAGGGAAAATTTGTTTTTTTTTTCGGGACCAGTACCTACACCGATCATTGATTCCTAGAGTTATTGGAATGGAATCGAATGAAAGGGAACCGACGACGACGACGAGACGATGCCGACACTCGTCCGCCATCCATTCAAAAGTTATTCTTTTTAGACTTTTTGATTCATGGATTGCTTAGCTTTGGCAGTATTTTTTTTTTGTTGGTCTCTATTGAGATACCCCTTCCTTCTTCACAAAAGACCTATTCCGGGGGCTCATTCGTGAACTCTTTTCTTCCTATCGCGTAAAAAATGGGTAAAAGTGCCGAAATCGAAGCTTCTTCATGTCGAACAACAACTGCTGGCGAAGATGATGATGATGAACCACTCACGACCTCCACTGGGCCATTGTTGTGCGCACTTGAACGAAAATCGAACCTATCATCAATATTTGAAAATACAAATGAAACAGACACACACCACCGGTCTTTGGAGAGATAAACCCGAAAAAGAAAACATTCAAGGAAGAAATTGCACCAGCATGGGGGATGGAAACTCTTTATAAGTTACGCAGTAAGACACAAATTAGGCAATTGATAGAAATAACCCGTTTCCGCGCGCTCGCAGCTTTTAAACCCGTCATCATCTTGGCAGGAATAATCGACGAAACACACTCTTCGCTCAAAGCATTGGACAATCGCGGACGCGGAAAGGAAAATAAACCGTGACCCACAGGAGTAGGTTCATTAGCGGCGGCAGGAGAAAGGGGTTTTTCATCTCCCGCCTTCCACCTCCAAATCAAATCAAGCTCCTCAACCGGGCGGGAAATCTAAAACTAGCCGCCGCCCGGCAGGTGACTCCGGCCGAGGATTGATCTCCTCCAACTAACGCGCAGGACCTCATGGTGCGAATTTCGAAATGCGTAGCTTCCGGAAAGAAGCTGCCGGAGTTTCGATGCTCGGTCTCACATAGCTTACGTTCGGGAAACAATGACCAAACAAAATATTTAGTTGGGAAAACGGCTTTTCGACAAGCCAAACTGCGGTCAGGAATAGCTCACAAATATTTTGCCTCGGTTCTCACAAACATTCTCAATAGAGTAAAAGCAACCCTAACAACCAAAAGTAGCTCCATGGATGAGTTAAAACTTATAGGTCTTGAGCTTCGAAATGAAATTGAAGGAAATTGTTCTGGGAAATCTTAACTCAGCCAATACGGAACTACAAAAAAATCTAAGTAAACATGAATTTTTTGAAAGCTTTCAAACAAACTGAAATGAAACAATCCTATTAATACGGTCAAAATTTGGTCAATATTAACATGACGTATTTCATTCAATTTTGAAGGTCTGTGTGTGCGTGTGGAATGTTGCTCCTATTTTGATTTTGGAATTCACTCTTCAGTTGTCAAAATGACGTCCAAGGAAGAAGAGCAGCGTATCAAAATTTTGATCGCGCATCGCGAAAATCCGAGCTACTCGCACGCAAATCTGGCAAAACCGCAAAAAATTGCCAAATCAACCGTTTCAAATGTAATTAAAGTGTTTGGGGAACGTTTGTCGACAGCCAGGAAGTCTGGATCGGGGGGAAATCGAAAACCGAAAGCCGCTGAGACGACAAAGAGAGTTATCGGTAGTTTCAAGCGAAACCCTAACATCTCTCTGCGAGATGCCTCAAATAAGCTGGGTGTATCGTCTACAACCGCACATCGAGTCAAAAAACGAGCCGGACTATCGACTTACAAGAAGGTTGTGACTCCAAATCGCGATGATAAACAAAATACGACGGCCAAAGCGCGATTCCGGAGGCTGTACACGAAGAGGCTGACAAAGCTTGACTGCGTGGTAATGGACGACGAAACCTACGTCAAAGCCGACTACAAGCAGCTTCCGGGACAGGAGTTTTATACGGCAAAAGGAAGTGGAAAGGTAGCAGATATTTTCAAGCACATGAAACTGTCAAAGTTCGCGAAGAAATATCTGGTTTGGCAAGCCATCTGTACCTGTGGCTTGAAAAGCAGCATATTCATAGCTTCCGGGACTGTCAACCAAGACATTTACATAAAGAGTGTTTGAATAAACGTCTGCTGCCTTTCCTGAAGAAACAAGGTTGTTCCGTACTATTTTGGCCAGATTTGGCATCTTGCCATTACGGTTAAAAGGCCATGGAGTGGTACGCCGCCAACAACGTGCAGGTGGTTCCCAAGGACAAGAACCCTCCCAACACGCCAGAGCTCCGCCCAATTGAGAAATACTGGGCTATTATCAAGCGGAACCTAAAGAAGACCAAAAAAACTGCTAAGGAAGACTAGCAGTTCAAGGCAAACTGGCTTTCTGCGGCGAAGAAGGTGGCTGTACAAAACCTGATGGCAGGGGTTAAGCGTAAGGCCCGGCAATTCGGATTTGGAAAAGCGGAAACCTAACTGAATATTTTTCCTGAATTTTATACTAATTAAACTTGAAAAAGAAATTTAATTTGATTTTTTAAATAAACGATTTCATCGATTTACACGCGTTTTCCCTTGATCAAGTTTTGACCGTATCACCTTCTAATGCCGTTTTCATTTTCTCCACTGGCGCGGGGCAAAACTTATTCTGAATAAGCAAACAAAATCGTCACCTGAGACGATGCAAATATGTGGTTGCTATACTCATCTATATGCTTATCCTCAACACTGACAACTTCTAAGGGTTGTAACCGCCTGCTTGAGGTTCAAACCCCGGGCGAAATTGGTGGACTTCTGAATAATATATTAACGAACACAATGACAGCAGTTAGGGCTAAACTCGTGGATAACTAGGTTGCCACTGCTAATAAACGAAAACACTATAAAACTCAATAAACAAAATGTTAAATGTTCAGTCGAGGCAAGTTGGCACACCCTCACTATTTCATCAAAAAGAATAAAACGGGTGAATATGCCCTCGTCGAGAAAAGGGTCCAAATATACGGAAAACAAAAACTGGAAACCTTAATGGTACTTTGAAACATATTTATCGTAAGTGGTAATACCGTTGAATTAACTTTTTTTTAGCCAATCGGCCCATAGTTGACAAATTGCACCTCAAAATATTGACGAAAACCGCCCCACAAAATAAAAATCAATCACAGTTAAAAAGAAGAAAAAAACCATAAAATATAAAAAAATTCAGGAACATCTCCAAATAAAAAATTAAAACTTTGGGAAACACTTTCCATCAATTGTCTTTTTTGTCACTTTGATGAGATTCGTATCTCGATTTTCATCTCGAAATTAGAATCCTCAATCTCGAACTCTGAAACTCGAATCTCAAATCTTTCTTTTATAAATAACTTCTGATTGGGTGGATGAAAGGGGGACTCGGTAGGCTGTGACCTTCGATGGCGGTTGTATTTAAGTTGTGAAAAAGATTTCAAGACCTTTAAAATTTTTAGTTTAAATAGTTAATTTCTTTTGCTGAATTGTAATTTATTGAGAAAAGTGGTCAATTATGTGAATCGAATCTAACCAACTTTCATAGGATGCCTCGAGGATGTTCAGTGTTCAGCAAAGTATTCTTTTCAGGTTTTTGAATGATGATTATTTGAAAACTTTAGCGTGACGTCAGTATCAATTGACTTGGTGTTAATTTCTAATCATGGGTAATCAAAAAGTTTTTCCGTAGAAGCGGATTATTACCAGTGATTTAGTTTAAAGCTGTTTTAGGAATGCAACTTTCAAGGAGGATTCTTCTGAAACTCAAATAATGTCAAATTTTGTTTAGGGTTGGTACCTTCGAAAGCAATCAAAAAGAGCGACGGAAGAATACATTAATTACCTTTAATTTTTGCTCTTAAGCAGAAATTGCTACATTCAAGTATTCTGATCACAACCTTGATCTTCGTCTTCTTGAAAGCATTACCAAATTGTTCTGAATACCTTACATGCATGTCTTGAAAATTTCACTCATTCAAAATAGTATTATGTCAAACAACTCATGAAATAACTTGTTCGATAGAAATAGTCAAATTTTCATGTGCTTCTGGTTGTTGACGTCGCGTACAATGATTTGATTACGTTTCCAATCGAACGTATGAAGATATTTGTTTATACACTTTTCAAATAAGTAAACTAACAAAAAGCCGAAATTAAAAAATCATTTAGGACTTGTTTGCACGACTATGATGTTAATTCTTCTTATATGAGGTTTTAAATTTTCCAATTCTTGTTCTTTCATTTCTTTTACATTCTAAGTGATTCTAGAACTTTAATATTACGTCGTTGTACTAATTTATTATTGTTTTAGGAAGCATTTAGAAAAACTAACTAGTTTGGTCAGAGGAGTTAACATATTAAAAATAAGCACCGCATAATCTACTTCATAAACCTAAACACAATGTAAACATGAATTGTAACGAGTTCTTATGTTCAAACGATTCGTTAGGAACAAATCCTTTCTGAATTTTATTAAAAATAAGGTGAATAAGTTTGCACTAGGCAAAACAAATAAGAAGGAATGAGGTTTAGCTTGCGTTTCACATCATCAATTTAAGTGAATAAACTTTAGGTTTACTCTAAGATTGCAACACAGTCAAAAGTGGCTCCAGATCATATCCTTTTACCCACTTTCCAAAACAAAATTATTTGGTAAGATGCAGAGGTGACCTCGGTCCTAAAGCACAAATTATTCCTTTCATCCCTTTCTCTTTCTTCATACCTATCTATTGACTACTAGGACGTGGCCGGCGCCGTTATTGATGTTCAAAGAGAAAGCATCAGTTTTGGGAATTGATGGTCTCGTCAATCACGGAGTAGCAAGTTGTGGAATTAGTTCTACTGAGCCACGCCTGCGATTATGGAGTTCGAAATGCGTTGGAAGTAACGTGCTATAGTCTTGTTAAATAAACAATCTCAAAATTTAGTATGAAGCAGTTTCGGGTTCCATAGTTTAGCGTGGATGTGAGTAGTCCATCAAGCTAAGCTCAGCTAACTTCTGATTGGGTGGATGAAAATTGGTGAAATTTTCAGCACAGCTGGCTTGTAGTATAATGTTAATATACATCTAGTCCACACTAGGCAACTTGGACTGCGAGTTCGGTTGCTGAGACTTGCTTATGTTTACATTAAGAAATAGACGATGAGATGCATGTCTCAAGTCTCCCGAAAAGTATGGGAGACTCTCTGCAACCAAAATGTAAACATAAACAAGTCTCATCAACCGAAATTGCAGTTCAAGTTGCCAAGTGTGGACGATTAAAGAATTGTGGTCATTGAAAGGTGTTGAAAACTATCTCAATAACAAACAAGGCATAGACAAAAATTGTTGGGCGCGATCGTGGATAATTCAGTAGAGGCCCGAAAATAGATCCGGAACTAGCTTGAAATTAACTATTTGAACATAATGCATGTCAGAAAATCCTGAAATCTTGAACTGTTTCTTTTCATTTGATAGATGATCCTATAAACTGCTTGAAATTCCTATAATCTAACACACATTTTTGAGGTTTATTCTCATCAAGATGACCAAAATTATACCATTTGATAGATCTTTCAAAATTACACTTATTTTACCAAACACAACTCAAATCTATCCTCAATAGCTGAGTAAATTGAAAAAAAAAAACAAATATTTTTGGGATGGAATTTCCTTAAAGCACACTTCATGTTAATAACGACTCGTGGAGTTACTGTTACCTAAAAAGTGTCAAATATTTGGTTTGGCATTAAATCGCGTGGATTATCCAAGGTTTTTGATACTTTTTGTTCAAGCTGACTAAAAAAATGTAAATCATTTAAATCCTTCTTACCCTTCACTTGTTTGCAGCTCATGGATTGATCCTAATCTAACTTCTGAAAATCACATTAAAAATATCTGGCAAAGATATTCCTAAGGTTTTAGATAGGATTTAGAGCTAAATTATGATTTCGCCACTCTGGAAAATGAGTCTTTCTCTTGGGAAACTCCTCCAATATTTTCTTGGAGGCAAGAATCTTAGCATTATTTAGCAGAAAGATAAAGTGAACAACCATAATATCCTCCGTACATGAGATCAGATCTGTCTTACAATTTTGGGTAGTTATTTTGAATTTTGCTTTTTCGCAAAAATCCAATCCATACCATAAGACGGTCCCCTCTGAAGTTTCAGTTCTGTTCTGTCTGGGGATCTTTTCGAAGATCATGAATAATTTGTGGTCCACAAATTATAGATTATTAAGGTACGGGTTACGTGGTATTTGTAGTCTATTTTTGATGATCAGAATTGGTTTAGAACTTTAGCTGGGGACAGTCTCATGGTATGGATTGGATTTTTGCGAAAAGGCAAAATTCAAATAGTCGTTATTGCGCATAGTATGGAGCAAAATAGCTACAAAAATAAATACTAGTCAGTGTACAGATCCCATTGACGGAGGATATTACCTTTCTTAGGGAAAAATTGAGTGAAACTCGGCTGACTCGTGAGAAATTTTTAACACATTTAGTTCTTTGTGAAGGGAGGAAAATTTTGATTAATTTTCATTCATTTCAGTAGCATCGTTCATTTGAAAAAAAAAACCATTGATATTTTAAACGAGTCAACAGTTGCTTATAAAATTTTAGCTTCTAAACAAATTCTTTTTTTTTATTTTAATCTCTATCAAAAATAAAAAAGTTTTCTATTTTCAATCAGGGCTGGCTAACAACTGGGGTAACCTTTTTAATTTCAATGGTTCCAACAATGATTGCAATCAATAAAGCAAAAGCGGCCCCGAGTGGGCAAATAACACCCCAAAATATTGACGAAACTGCCCCAGAAAAAAAAATCACTCTTGAAACCGTAAAATATGAACAATGCAGGAACATCTCCAACTCATGAACTAAATTTTTTTTAAATATCCATAAACTGTTTTTTTTTTCGTAATTTTGTCCAGATTAGAATCTTAATGTTTTTGTTCTCAAATTTAGAATCCTGAATCTCTAATCTCGAATTTCTAAACTCAAATCTCTAATCTCGAATCTCGAATCTCGAAACTCGAATTTCGAATCTCGAATCTCGAGTCTCGAATCTCCAATCTCGAGTCTCGAATCTCCAATCTCGAATCTCGAATCTCGAATCTCGAATCTCGAATCTCGAATCTCGAATCTCGAAACTCGATTTCGAAACTCGAATCTCGAATCTAAAATCTCGAATCTCGAACTTCGAAGCTCGATTCTCAAATCTCGAATCTTGAATCTCGAATCTTAAACTTCGAATCTCGATTCTAAAATCTCGAATCTTGATTCTCAAATCTTGAATTTCGAATCTCCATTCTTAAACATTTAATTTCAAACCTAGAATTCGATTGCCAAATGTCTTTGATCGAACATTGTAATCAAATGAAGTATCTCGATATCGATGATAATATTGAAGAATGAAGATTATACATTATAGATACAGATTACAAATACTATTACAAAGTCAACTGACGAATATCGGATCTAGGATCTCAAATCTTGAGTTCGATTGCCGAACATCGTTGTTCGAATGTCGACCTGTCGGCTGCGGAATTTTGAATCTCGAATTTCAAATATGTAGATCAACATTTCTCAGTACACTGGATTTTCGAACTGCTTCCTAATCCTAACATATTGTATTCCATTTCAAGAGATGCATGAGATAAAAACAGCTCAATCAACAAACTTATTGTTAAGTCTTATCAAAACGAAGAAATCTTTCCACACAGGGAGACACGAAAAGGTATCACTCAATAAGAGATGCATCAAACAGGAGCAGGTCATGGATGAATCCCTTTCGAAGGACGAAAAAAAGCAAAGGGAACTCGATGACATTTTCAAGTGTCAACACGTGCTCCTCTTCAGATGGTCGTGGCTTATTGTGCCAGATTGTGTTTGGCTGGCTCAAAAGGAACAGATCATTGCGGTTTATGTTTAAATGGCACTCGCTCATTAGTGGGCGCTTCATCCGGTTTCGATTCTTGTTGTTCAAGTGCTCATCGAAAACGCCCCATCAGCAGGCCAATTCATTTTTTTGCACCGCGTTCGTTCTTCTGGATTGTGCAGTTGGCAGAAACGCAAAAAGGACGCGCCGTTTTTCGCCGACGCTCATTTGAATTTTGCGCCACCGAAATTTTCTTCAACTGAAATTCCCAGGCTCGAGAGCCCTTGAGCGTTTTGTTTTCGGGAGGTTTTCTTTACGAACAATCAACATCCGGCCGATTGAAACCGAAGGGGGAGAAGGAAGAAAATGTCCTTTGTTTGGCCGAGACTTTTATTCCTTTCGAATTTCCTTAACGTCACCGCCGCTCGAAGCCAAGTCACCGTGTAAAAGGCCATTTAAATACCCACGACACTCCCGACGACTTCTGAATTCTGACTCCGGCAACAGCAACGGCAGCTATTCATTATCCGGATGGTATCCCGTAATGAGGAGGACCGGAATCAAAATAATAATAATAGCCTTGGTCGTGCAGCTTCCAGCCAGCCAACGAAGAGTGAAAACTGAAAAAAGATTGCAACTATTTTGAACCGATAATTGCTGGGTAATGGAGCGATGCGGGACCCCTAGAACGCGAAGCAAAAATATTCTCGATTCTAATAGAGAGTGAGTGCATTTCAATTGTGCCAACCTCGAAAAGCACACCGACTGCGAACAATGACAGAATTCGTCAAGATTGTGAAGAAACCCCCTTTTGCGAAACGGTATTCGGGACTATTTTATCGAAGATCGAATCTTCAAGAGAACATTACTTCGAATTATAGGAGGTTCTCAAGCCTATTTTGACATACGAAATTTAAAAAAAAATACCGAAATAAATCAAGAAAAAATAGTCATTTGCAAAAAAAAATTGCGTACTGTTGTTTACATCCAAGTGATGTAAGTTGTCATTTTTTGTCGTTTTCGCGAAAAAATCTGAAAATTCGTGGTCTAACTCCCGAACAAAGAATACAGATTGTCCACAAATGAGGCACTGTGAGTAGTTTTTCAATCAGAAAAATAGCTAAGAAAGAGAGTGTGAGTGTCGGAGCCCTGGCCCTGCTGACCCTACATTGGACAAAAGAATCAAGAATTACTACAAGCCGCATCCTTCGGCATCAGTACGGGATGTGGCTAAGAAACTAGGAACCTCATCGACTAACGTTATGCGTACCAAAGTCAGAATTGGACTTCAGACCCATCGGAAGGAGAAGCATGCAAAAAGGAGTACCAAACAGGCTGTGTCCGTGAAACCGAGGGCTCGGAAACTCTACTACAAACTTTTGACCAAGAAATCTGGTTGTGTTATCATGGATGAGAAACCTACATTAAACTCGACTATAAAACTCTGCCTGGATAACAATTTTATACCTCACCGAAAGAAAAGGGTGTTTCTGCACGTCTTGCTGTTTTTCCTTGAAACGAGACTTCAACCGAAACTTTTCCACAAATGTTCAAAGTAGAACCAAATCTTCAAATAAATTTCAAATCTCAAGCTTTTTGTCACTATTTTCTACATAAATATTTTTGAATTTCTATAGTAAATCTATTTTACTCATTACAGGAACTGTTGAACCACTTTAAATTTCCATCCTTAAAAATCTTTTTCTTATCAATTTAAATATCTAGAAGACAAGGTTCACTTATGTCAGTAATTGATTTAATCATCACCCAAATAGGATTGCACCATGAAAAAACCACGAATTTTCATGTTTACAGACTATAAATTGTATAGTTAAAACAATGATTACTATCGTCGTCAATACCGTGAATGTACATTGGAATTCATCGTTTTCGACCATACAATATCATCGATTTACCTCCGAGCAGAACAAGTCTCTCCTTTCAACTGCCTAAAGTGCTTCCAACAACAGGTTATGGGCCCAGCACTAGTGGAAAGGAGAAGAAGAAGAAGAATCGCTAGGAATCAACAGTGGCAAAAAGTGCCAGCGCCGATGGAAGGCAACGAGTCGAAGCCCGGAAGAACAACGAAGAACCAGGAACCATTGGGAGGTCATCGAGGCAAGAACCAGAGCTACTGGAAGGTCGTCGATGGATAGCCATATGGAGGTCGTTGAGCCGGTGCCACTGGATGGTCAGCAAGCCGGAGATCGTGGAAGGTTGTCGGACCAGGACTCAACTGGAAGATCATCGAATCCAGGTGAAGGTGCACAAGCCAGGGAACACGGAAGGTCTTTGGATAGGTGCCCTGGAAGGTCGTTGGGTCGGATCCATTATAAGCCGACCAGAATCCATTGGAAGGTCGGTGAGTCGGGAGCCATCGGAAGGTCGTCGTTCCATTGGTGAGACGTCGACCCAGAAGTAGAGCGTCGAGCCGGAATCAAACAAGGTCGTCGAACCGGTGTCATGGAAGGTCGTTGGGTTGGAGCCTTTAGGAACAGAACCTCTAGTAGGTCGAACCGGAAGTCATGAAAGGTCATCGGTTTATCGGGCCAGGAGCCACCGGAGACTTACGAGCGGGGTACCACGGAAGGTCGTCAAGCTGATGCCATGGAAGGTCGTTGGACTGGAAAGCCAAGTGAAGGAGGTCGAGCTGGACCACTAGAAGCTTCAGGCCTCAGGAAAGGTCGAGGTCGGAAGGAAAACTTAGAGTCGCAGGAAAAGCGCCGAGACCAGAGCCATGGGATGTCGTCGGACCGGAAGCAACTGGAAGGTCGTCGTGCCAGATCTCGGTGGAGGTCGTCGAACTGGTTGAGTTGCAATAGGAGCGTGAGCGTATTCCGGTGCGTGCGTTGAAGAGGAGTAGCCCCATCTTCAGGAGGAGCCGCCGAAGGCAGTAAGGATACTGCGAATGTGTATGTTGAGGAGGGTTGTTGAGTGAACAACATACACATAATATATAAACATTTAGTAAAGTAACCATGCAAATGGTTTTTGTATAAAAGACAGTTAAATGATTTGCAATGAAGTATTCCAAGTTTCATCTCCATGCAGAACAAGTCTCTACTTTGCACTGTCCAAAGTGCTTCCCACAATAATCGTCCACGAAGTTCACCATATTTCTGTGGTTTCTTTTCCTTTCGAAACAGGATTTTCAAATATGCCCCATTTCGCCACAATAGTTGCATTTAAAATTGGCATAACGTCCTCTAGTTTTGGAATGACTTCCTGAAGAAGATCTGCTGCGATAGGAACTATGAAAATGACCATGATCCCGACTTTGAGACCTGCCATCAAATCTGTATCTCCTTTTTGGCCTTCTTGAGTACAGCCTTTCATATCCTTCGCCTAATTTGAACTCAACCGAGTTTATGTTTTCAGTCTGATTGTAGTTTATCATATAAAATGAGTATTTCTGGGGGTTGATCTATTCCTCTGGAAGGCGAGACCATTCACCAGAAGGCGAAAAGCACGCAGCCATCACTACTGGTTCCACTATTCACCACTAGCGACCGTAAGTTACCTGAGCGAAGCGAAGAGGCGAAACGGCAAAACAACCAGATTCAAATCTTCCGACATTCGGATCTGAATCAGCCGTTGAACTTGCCGCATCGCATCCTTCGCTGGTTTGGGTTGAATTCCCAATGGTGAACTTCGGATCAGGCCAACACCAACTCCGTGCCTGGTTCAGCACCCAAAGTGGGGCCAGGTACGCCACAACCTACCGTGCGACTGTTCGCTCTTACAAAAACGTCGTGTCTGGTTCAGCACCTTAGGTGGGGCCAGATACACAATTCACCGTAAGATTGCTACGCCTTTACAAGACTCGATTCACCGAGGACGCCATTACCAAATTGCCGCGTCGTCGAATGGCTCGGACCTCTTCGAACCCGAGGTTGAATCGCAACAAGAATTGAATCCAGGTGGTAACAGCAAACAGGTCAGATTGAACCTTATTGTGCAACTTAATAAATAATGTGTTTAGCTAGAAGGTGGAGTTGTTTCTTTTTTTTTTTTTTTTTTTTTTTTTTTAATATGTCTTTATTTGTATCAAATCATCATTACACTTATATTACATTATTGCATTAAACTAGGTGTTCAGCTCAATAATGAACTGTTCATAGCCCTATAAGTAACTAGATTATAAAAATTTATTTAAAAGATTTAAATTTGCTGAGCGCAATCAAGTTTTTAATGTAGGAGAACATCCTGTAATAGCAAAAATATTTTATACTTAAAACTAAACACTATCTTAAAATTAAACTAAACATAAAGAGAACGAATCTCTGCGATGGAAGACTGCATCGATTTGCCTCTGAAGTTGGAGATGATTTTGTTGGCCATCTCTTCGATCGATTCAATGCCCGCAATCCGATGAAGATCTTCGGTGCTGTGCCAAGGTGGAAGCCGCAAAATCATTTTCAGAACCTTGTTCTGAATCCTCTGGATGGCTTTCTTCCTCGTCGCGCAGCAGCTAGACCAAATCGGAACTGCATACATTATCGCTGGTCGGAAAACTTGTTTGTAGATGAGCATTTTATTTCGCAGACACAACCGGGATTTCCTGTTGATGAGAGAATAAAGAGATTTAGTGTATTTATTACATTTAGATTGAATATCTTCAATGTGATTTTTAAAAGTAAGATTCCGATCAAGTGTAAGTCCCAAGTACTTCACGTGATCAGACCATTCTAATGAAACCCCATTAAAAGTTATGGAATGATTTTCATTAGGTTTTAAAAAATTTGCTCTTGGCTTATGGGGAAATAAAATAAGTTGAGTTTTGGAAGCGTTAGGAGAAATTTTCCACATTTTCAAGTAATTCAAAAAGGAATTTAAATTTTGTTGCAATCTACTGCGTACCACCCGTAAATTTCGACCTTTGGCTGAAAGCAAAGTGTCATCAGCAAATAATCTTCTACCTTTTCCTTCTGGTACATCAGGAAGATCAGAAGTAAAAATATTATATAAAATTGGCCCAAGTATACTACCCTGAGGGACACCAGCTCTAATGGGTGTCCTTTCAGAGCATGAATTTTGATAGCTTACTTGCAAAGTTCGGCTAGTCAAATAATTTTGAATAATTTTGGTGAGATATACAGGAAAATCAAATCGAGCTAATTTAGCTACTAAACCTTTGTGCCAAACACTGTCAAAAGCTTTTTCAATATCAAGAAGAGCAACACCAGTTGAATAACCTTCAGATTTGCTAGCGTTAATCATATTAGTTACACTCAAAAGTTGATGTGTAGTAGAATGTCCATGACGAAAACCAAATTGTTCATCAGGGAAAATAGAATTCTGATTAATGTGAATCATCATTCTATTCAAAATAACTCTCTCAAATAGTTTACTTAAAGAAGAAAGCAAACTAATTGGTCGATAACTTGAAGGCTCTGAAGCACTTTTTCCAGGTTTCAAAATTGGAGTTATTTTGGCATTTTTCCATTTATTGGGAAAATAAGCCAAATGAAAACATTTGTTGAAGATTTTAACTAAAAAATTTAAAGTGCTTTCAGGCAACTTTTTAATAAGAATATAGAAAATCCCATCTTCCCCTGGAGCTTTCATATTTTTAAATTTTTTGAAAATCAATTTAAGTTCATCAATATTTGTCTCACAAGAACTTTCAAACACATTTTGCTTGGAAAGAATATCATCAAATTCTAGGGAAATTTGAGCATCAATTGGACTTACAACGTTTAAATTAAAATCATGAGCAGACTCAAATTGTTGGGCTAATTTTTGAGCCTTTTCTGAATTAGTTAAAAGAAGTTTATCCCCATCTTTCAAAGTAGGAATTGGCTTCTGGGGCTTTTTCAAAATTTTAGTTAATTTCCAAAATGGCTTTGAGTAGGGTTTTATATCCTCTACTGCTTTAGCAAAATTTTCATTACGAATGAAATTTAAACGACGTTTGATCTCTTTTTGAAGGTCGCAATAAATTAATTTCAAATAAGGATCCCTAGTACGTTGATATTGGCGTCGACGAATGTTTTTCAGTCGTATCAAAAACTGAAGATCATCATCAATTAAAGGTTGATTAAATTTATGTTTAACTTTAGGTATTGAAGCGGCTCTAGCATTGACTATTGAAGTTGTCAAATTTTCTACAGCCAAATCAATATCTTCTATTGAATTCAATGGAACGTTTACATCTAAATTACGTTCAATAAAATTCATATATCGCTCCCAGTTAGCCTTTTGAAAATTAAAAGTTGATTTTAAAGGGTTTTCAATGGGACTTTGAGATATAGAAAATGTTACTGGAAGGTGGTCTGAATCGAGGTCCGCATGAGTAACTAATTGACTACAATGCTCGCCTAAATCCGTTAGAACCAAATCAATTGTGGAGGGATTTCTAATTGAAGAAAAACAAGTATGCCCATTAGGATATTCAACAGTATAATAACCTGCAGAGCAGTCATTAAACAAAATATTCCCATTTGAATTTGATGAAATATTATTCCAAGATCGGTGTTTTGCATTAAAGTCACCAATAATAAAAAATTTAGATTTATTTCTGGTGAGTTTTTGTAAATCTCCCTTCAAAAAATTTTTCTGTTCACCGCTACATTGGAAAGGCAAATATGCGGCAACAATTATAATTTTCCCCATAGAAGTTTCTAATTCAATTCCAATTGTTTCTAAGACTTTTGTATTGAAAGAAGGAAGAAGTCTAAATTTGAGACGACTATTGATGACAACAGCTACACCCCCACCTTGCCGATCAAGTCGATCATTTCGTAAAATTTTAAAGAAAGCATTGCTTTTCAAGTTATTGTCTGGCTTTAAAAAAGTTTCAGTGATGGCAGCAATATGTATGTTTTGAGTTTTCAAAAATAAAAAGAATTCATCTTGGTTAGCCAGCAAAGATCTAGCATTCCAATTCATAATATTTAAACATCTATTTGGATCCATGGGGGAATCGTAAAGTCATAATAATTTTGTTAGCATAATTAAAAGAAGTTTGGAAAGCTTCAAACATTGAATTTGCTTTCAACATAAGTTGCATCATTTCCATTAAATTTTGATGCAAAAATTTTAATTTTTCCTCAGTAATCTCACCCAAATCAACAAAATTGTTAGAATCAGAAAATGAAAGAGAAGAACAAGTATTTGAATTTCGGGGATTTTCCCAAGCCTTCGCATGAACGTTGAGACTTGGTTTTTTCCCATTTTTATTAGTTAAACCTGAAGAGGGCAACCCATTTTCAACCACCTCTGAGAACGATAAACAACGAGTCTGTGGCGCAGATTCAGCACAGGTAACATTAAAATCACTTCGGGTATTACCCAGCCGTGATTCCAATGTAGGCCGAGGCTGACCGCGAACAGGCAGGTTGTTTGCCGGTCTGACGTGTGAAGACGAAAAAGAGGAAGGAGGAGAAGAAACTTTTCTGGAAACTTTGGGATTTTTCCTAGAAGCAATAATTTTTGCCCTGATGGGACAGTCTAGCGAATTCGAGGAATGATTACCTGCGCAATTTGCACACTTGAAAAATTCTGTTTTTGGTTTATCACCACCATAAAGGCATTTAGATTTTTCATGATCGAATGAGCCGCAAAGCATGCATCTGGCATTCATTCTACAATTTTTAGTGCCGTGACAAAAAGCTTGACAACGACGACATTGCGTAATATTTTGAAGGAAATTGGTTGAAGATTTTCGAAAAGGTTCGAATTTGACTCGACAATGAAACATAAGACGAGCCTTTTCAAGAATTTGCAAATTATTAACTTGATCCTTTTTAAAATGGATCAAATAAAGCTCAGGAGCAAAACCAACACTACTGATATTATTCGTGTTGGTTCTTTTCCTCATTTGAATTACTTGAATTGGAGAAAAACCTAACAAAGAATTTAATTCAGATGTGATCTCATCCGGTGTCTGATCGCCGGTGAGACCACGAAGTACAACTTTAAATGGACGATCACTTCTAGTGTCGTACGTAAAAAATTGATGTTTTTTATTATTCAAATAATTTAAAATTTTTTGAAAATCATTAAAAGATTCCGCCAAAATACGAGCAGTTCCCCTTCGACCGATCTGAAAAGAAATCTTCACATCCTTGACGGAAGTGACGATTTCTTTCCGAAAGGCATTGAAGTCAGGAATCGTGACCGTAATTGGTGGAACCTTTTCGTTTTTAAGAGTATAAGAAGAAGAAGGTTTCTTAGTACTCTTATCAGAATTAAATATGAATATTTCCTCATCACCGATGTTATGAAGGACATCGAATGAATTGGAAATTTCAACTTTTTTGGCAGATGGCCCTGGATTAGGTTCAGCAATCCGTTTTCTTCCGGCCCTTGAGCCGGCCGAAGACTTCCCCATGCTGGAAAGAAAAGAGAAAAATATGAATAAAAGAAAATAGAAATAATATTAGCACTGAAAAGTGCTGATTGAAAAACAGGTAAGGAAAAAATAAATAATGTAAAAATGTTCCTGCAGGTACACAGCAACGATACGATGCTCCGGCGTACGTGTTGACGGCTCAACGGTACAGATGGAAGTGAGGTGGAGTTGTTTCTTCTTTGCATTTTGCATTTTGATTCAGTAAGCTTGCCGACCCTAATAGGGATTGTTTAAAGAATTTCTGGGACGCCTGTCGACTGACTAGTGGCTAGTCTTACACGTTCTTTAATTTTTTTTTAAATATCCTCGTATAATAAAGTACAACAACACCAGCGTCCCTATATGATGGACGGTGTTGCAAATGGCGAAGGGTGGCGTCAAAATTGGCGATGGGCTAAAGTTTCCAATCACAAAAGCCTCGGGTAGCGTCTAAATTGATCGGCTACTTTACCGAAACAATAATCAATACATTCCACAGACCCCGTATCAAATCTCAATAAATTTAATAGCTCTAACTAAAATGTTGGCACAAACTGCCCAACGATTTGCAATGTTCCGCGCCGTTTTTTAAAAAAAATTAAGGTATTATATACAATTTTGAGGGGTTTTTTTTTTAACTTGATTACTAAAATTATGTTTCCTTACAGTTGATTGAAATCCTTTGTTTCCCCGAATAATTTTTCTTTGCCCCTGATTTGGTGTTGGTATAATAAGATGAATTCTGAAGTAGAAAGAAAAATAAGATTTAAAATACAAACTAAAAATCATTTAATTTATCATCAATGATAATCCATCGCGATTCGGGTTTTCAGGTTCAATTATTCTTGTTTCTGTGTTGCTCATCCCGATCTGTGCGGTGCAGAAGTAATGATTATTATTTCTCGAGGAATACAAGTAAACTGTCTATGATATACTTACAAAAATTTTTTTTATTAGCGAGCTTTTTGAAATAAGGGGTAGAATTAATCCGATAAAACGACCCGTTATTAGACAGATCGTAGAGGTTCTCAATAGAGTATTTCCTGAGACAGATTCTGGTAGGGTAGCTTTTTGTTTTTGTTTTGAAAAATGTAAACACCAACTGGTCGCCATTTTGATCTTTGATGATAAGCACTCTTCAATGCTTTATTTTAAAAACTTTTTTAATTATAATCATTAAAATACCTTCATGCCTTAACTTGTTATGAATTTACAATTAATTAAATAAAGAATTTATATTCTCCTCATTATTGCCAATATTATTTCATTACTATCTTGTCATTGAACATGCGTAATGTTGTTGTTATGTTTACCCTACCACGATATGCCGAGAAAATGTAAACATGAGAAATCAGCTGTTATCGTCTGACAAGTGGGGAAATGCCTTTTAACGGGTCAATTTTAAGCCTTTAAGGCAGGGGTGGCCAAACCATGGCCCGCGGGCCACATGTGGCCCGCGACTGCGTTCTTGTGGCCCGCGAAGCTTTATCCAAAATGTTAAATGTAGTCTTAGTTCTAATTAAGAGTTTAGGGATTTTTTTTGGTTTCTGTACCATTTGGATATGACGTTTATCAAAATCTGTACCAATCATTACGAATTTAAAGTCGGAAAAACCTGTATATTTTTTTAAAGTTTCTAATATTTGATACATGAACTGTACTTTCGAATAACAGATGTGTATTGTGATTATTTTTTTCTTATTTTATTACTACTTACCATTATTCTAAAAGCAATGAGAGCTCCTAAATGGGTGCATGACACTAGTTTGATTGGTTTGTAAACGTTTAATGAAGAGAGCAATATGATATTAAAAATAAATCTTTGTAAAATTTAATACGAAATTATACCGAATATCAAAACAAATTAATCTACGAATTAAACAACTTATTTTTCAAAGTATAGTATTTTAGGCATTTAAGATCGGAAAATATACTTCATTTGTCAGCTTCCATTGAAATCAACGAAAAAGTTACTGCAAATATCACGGGAAAATAGATATATTACCTATAGGGGAGATGAGGGCATAACGAGCACCCGAGGCATAATGAGAACTACGCTTTTCTACGAAAGTGCGTATTTTCTTAAATAAATTTTCATGAGGATTTGTTTCGTACTTCCTATAGTATTAATTTTTCACAAAAAAAGGAATCTCCTTATCATCTTTACAGAGATATTTAAAAAAAACTAGCTTGGTTCTCAAGTTACGAAAATATTATAATTTTGAGCACCACGAAATAAGCTCTTATGATCTTAAAATAACCTTGATCTATAATGTACGCACTGCAACATGATGTACACATTGTTTCTCAATTTTTACCATCATAAAATTTTTGATTTTTCACTTTTATCAATTTTAAAACACGTTTTTACTTAAATTTGTTGACTAGGGGCATATAGAGCACCATATTATCGAGGCATAATGAGCATTTTCTGCCGTAGAATCTAGCAGCGAATTAAAATTGATTTATAGCGCCACACCTTGACTAGTTCTCATCCGACAATCTAGCCTATTGGTAAGGTGTCGGAGAGGTAATCAAAAGACTAGAGTTAGATTTCTGTTCGAGGTGATTTTTTTTCCATTCACAATTCATGATCGATTTTTTTATTGTTACATTATACGGCTAGTAGCATCATCCTCCGAACAAAGCACTTAATGTATGAGCGTGCGTGAATTGTTTGTATTCTACAAACAGACCTAGATTATTTTGTTATTGCTTTGTTTGATGAATCTACGACTCACCTGACTTCATCGAATTGAATTCGCTGCTAGATTCCCCGGCAAAAACGCACATCTTGCTCTGATCAATGGTGCTCATACTGCCTCAGGGGGGGTTCTCATTATGCCTCCACAGTGGCTGGTTTTCACCTTTTGTCAAAATTTTTTAAAATGCATTTTTTAACGTTTTCATCTAGTTTTTCACGTTTCAGCCCGTTAGGGAATAGGCTTTTCAAGTGTCTGAACACGAAACAATAATGTAACCTCCATATTATAGCTATTTTCAATGGTTAAATAACCGTTTTCCTTTGGCCATTATGCCCCCATCTCCCCTATGACAATTTGCGCAGGGTGTTTCCAGATGTTCATAAAATTTTTAAATTTGCTCAGTTTTGCAGAAAGTACTATTCAATAGTTTTGGCAGCTTTTTAATGTTTTTTCACAACTTACTTTTTTTTCAATTTTATTTGAAAAGATATTAAAATTTACTGCGTTCGATGTGCCATGTTATAATATCCATTGAAAAATTACAAAGAATTGTGGGTTTCAATTTCTTTTTTGACGAAAAAATATTATATCAAATACCTTAGAAAAAATAAATCTTGAAATCTGATAACAAGCATATATTGTGAAGTCGCATGAATACACAAATTTTGTAATCCTATGAAAAATTTTGGGAAGCTTGTCACAAACCCGTCAGATAGTCAAATTGTCCGCATATCGATGATACTTTCGCAAAAGTTCGAAACCATTTAAACCTACTTTTTATTCTTCTGTAAAAAGAATTATTCCATTAGATATAGGCATACCTACATGTTAAAAATGTGCCATCGTTCTTTGATAATATTTTGATATTTACGCTTTATGATTTTCATTTCATTGATTCTCATGTTGGTCTCAAACTTTTCATCATTTTCAAACATTTGATAATTTTGAGCAACAAATGAACCAAAAATGTTATCATAGAATTAGATTCGATTAACAAAACAAAGGTTTACGAAACTTCAGAAGATAACGAAAAAGTTATGAGTTAAAATCATATCAAAATTGCTTAAAATTGACAATATCTGACAAGATAGAGAAAACTGGACTAAATGTTTTTCAAAATGTGTATATTTATGCAAACCTTTTTACGCTTAGGCGAATGTGTTGAGTTTTGAACGGAGAGGTTCAGATCTGCTCTGTTTTTAACATAAGTCTAGTTCTGGTAGTTGGTTAGTACCAAGTTTATGAGCGATTTTACAAATGACATTAATCGTATTTTCATTCATGACAAATGGGACTCCTAGAATCATGGCATTTCAAGAGATCAAATTTTAACTCACTTTGTCCAACTGATTGTTTAGCTTTGCAACTATGCTAGAAAAAAGATTGCGTTTTTTTAGTTCAAACTGGAACAATTGGAATTTCATTTCCTACTTCAAATTTTTTTAAATCTGTTTGGATAGTGCCAAATTTTGAAGGCGAGATTTTTGGGATGTTTCTACAGCCAAGGTCACTGTTCGAATATCCGATTTTATAGTATGCATTTAATTTGAAACTGCATTTTGAATTGTTGAAGTTAGTTCAGTTTTTAAAATATCAATGATGGAGGTCTGGTTAACTTTTGAATTAATCATTTTTAAATAAATTTTTGAAAATACTTGGTTTGCAAATAAATATTTAACTGATCTTTCATTTTTTTTGCAGCGCTGCCTATTAAGTAGCGACATCTTAAATGGGCATTTGTGAAGTAGTACGCACATGTTAGAAGTGAGTTGATCTTTTTTCAGGACGCTCGCAGTCGAAACATATCATCACATCATTTCCTTTGTCCTTTTTTTTCAAGGAAAAGTTAGACAGATCAACATTATACAGAAGTAAAAAATCTGAATTTTTATATTTTGAATAATTGTAAGACCATGAAAAAAAATCAGTGTACTGCGGAATTCCCACACTAAATATTTGACATTTCTGCAGCAGAATAACCCAACAGAAGTTTAAATTTTTTTGCTCGAAATATTTAAAATAAAATTATAGTGTGGCCCGCCAGCCCTATCGCATTTCCAAAATTTGGCCCGCCTGGTGAAAATGTTGGTCACCCATGCTTTAAGGGGTAGCCAAAAGATAGCGTGTCGGGTAATTTTTTGTTTTTGTTTTGAAAAATGTAAACACCAACTGGTCGTCGTTTTGATCTTTGATGCCCTGTTCCATGCTTTCTTTTAAAAACTTCTTCAACATACCTTCATGTCTTAACTTGTTATGAATTTACAATTATTTAAATAAAGAATTTATATTCTCCTCACTAAGGTACGCTTGCAAAACTACTACAATTGCATTGCCAATATTATTTCATTACTATCTTGTCATTGAACATGCGTAATGTTGTTGTTATGTTTAATCTACCACGATATGCCGAGAAAATGTAAAAATGAGAAATGAGCTGTTCGGATGACAAGTGGGGAAATGCCCTATACAATCAGCGATATTTAATAGCTTAACACCACCCTGCCAATTTAAAACCGTTACTTTCACTATTTCCGGACTTACCAAAATCCATCCTCGTCGCCCCTGTAAGTTTTGATAGTTTTGACAATGTTAACTGTAAACACTTCTGATAAGCTTGGGTTCTGAATCTAAAGAGGCAGAATCTTTATTTATAAGATTTCACGAAACCTTTCTGGTTTTGCTAGACTGGTTGTTTACATAGAACCATAACAGCTGATGATCTTTGTAACCAGTGGGTTAGTTTACCGTTGAGTGTAGTGAGAATCTTAGTTTAAACTACGGAACACACCATTATGATTCAAGGAGGAGCTTTGGGGAGGAACGGAGAATGACCACTCCAAGATACCTAACCACTCCAAGATACCGAACGCGTAGAGGCAGCGTGATCAGGTCAACAGAGCGCTAGTCGACACCAGATGGAGCTGAAGGACGCGTTATGGTAACGGTAACGCTAACGCATCGGAGCGTAACAGGACATTATGGGAGGAATAATAGGACGGACCCAAAATGTCTATGACCGGAGTACGGGGGCGGAGGCAATATCCTAGCTAAGAAACAGGCTCATTTGGATCCATAAGCTCGAGACGTCGACATCACCAAACCACACAACCACACAAAGCCAGTAAGCTACCCAGCGAGTTATCTAGGACACACTGCTAACCAGGTAACCGCCATTTGACCCCCGAACCCGGCTTCCGACTAATCCATTTCGAATCCCATCATGTACCTTAGGACCCCGTAATTTTTGGCTGAACAACAACATCAGCTCCACCGGTCGATCCACCGAAGGTTTACCCTTGAGGTCGTCATCCAGGGAACCGCCATTCCGCTCCACCTAAACTGCACGTGACGTGAAACTACCAGCCGATACCAAGCGTGCTTCGTCCGTCGTCCGCTGCAACTCACCAAGAGATCCTTGGATCCCTGTCACCAGCCGTCGGGAAGACGCGAGAAGGTAATCGAGCCGACGGCAACCCACAACACCGTCACGGCGCCATTGTCACCACCGCAACACGAGGTAGGACAGTTTAATTTCCTTGTGGAAAAAAAAACTCATATCGGGGGAAGTGAACAACCGAAACGCCATTCGCCCAGTGTCACGTTAGCGCTTTACGTTTTCGGGGAAAATAAAGTGGGAGTTCTATTGACCGATCTAAAGTGTTTCCTTGATTCA